>NC_053491.1:282491112-282516112 GCF_905171775.1 Rana temporaria | reverse complement strand
AATGCCTATGATGGCTAACCTGTGTAGAAAGGATATAAACATTTATTTTCAGGCTGTCCGGTCATGTTATTCCCTCTGTGAGCCAGTGGGGTATGCAGGGGAGAGGAGGGAGCACCAACAGATGGGACACAGGAATCTATGGGTGATGTCACCACTCCAGGCTTTACCAGTCATTGACGCTCTCCTCTCCCCTCCAGCCACCGCTGGTTCACACAGGGGATCATGTAACCAGACTGGAGCTAGCTGAAAATAGGTAAGGATGTGAGTCTTGGGGAGCAAATTACCCCAAGTGCTGACAACCCTCGCTACGCCACTGGTGTGAGCACCGATACAACCGGCCTTTTGAGGGCAACCAAACTGCTGATGCAGCCCCCGATGAATTTTAGTTTGACACCCCTGTGCTAGAGGGAGGACCCTCTTGGGGAATCTAGGATGGAAAAAGATCTGGGGGTCATTGCAGATCACAGGCTGAGCAATAGTATGTAATGACAGCTGCAGCTAGTAATGCCAGCATGCAGTAAATAGGCTAAGCATTAAAAAAGTATTTAATCATGATATAAAACTAGAAAGATACCAAATTACAAAACACAGGTTCAGGCAGATATCTTGTATGCCATCTAGTTTTGGTCATTAATCCTCAGGAAAGAGTCCAGAGAAGGGCAACACAGGTAATAAGGTGACTGGAGGACATCAGTTATGAGTAATGATTACAAAAAAAATATTAAAAACAAAAATCTATTCCCTCTCTAGAAGAGGCGCTTAAGAGGGGATATTCTTACAATAAAAAAAAAAACTTTAAATTATAATGCCATTTAATCTAAGGTCCCTAAAGAAAACACGAAGAGCTGGACGACAAGTGGTTCAATGTTCAACATAAGTAATTCTTTACTCTTAGAGTGGCAAGGATGAGGAACTCCCTTTCTGCAGTTGGTACCATCAGCAAAGGGTACAGATAACTTCATAAAAACTTTTAGATGTGTTCATAAACGTACAAGGATATTGAAAATAGTGACAAACACACACAAACAGGCTGAGCTAGTTCGACTAGTGTCCTTACTATGTAACTAAAGAACAGACTTACCTTAATTGTTCTATCACCAGAAGCAGAAACAATGTATTTGTCATCAAAGTCCACTACATTTACAGCTGCGCGATGACCAACCAAGACTCGCCGTAGTGTAATATCCGTAGGAGAAGCCATATCCCATACAGCAATTGACCGGTCTTTTGAACAGGTTACCATTAAGCCATTGCAAAATCGAAGATGAAGTACTGCTTCATTATGATGAATCAGAGTATTGAGTACTTCCCCGCTGTTCACATCCCAAACTCTAAAATGTGAATACAAAAACAAACAACTAAAATATAAAATCAAAGCAGCCATTCATTACTAATACATTAGATATATGAATAAATTACACTTGAAAAGCATAATTCCAAACAAAACATTTTTTTTTTTTTTTTTTTAATAAAATTAAAAAGATTGGGGAAGGGATAAAACATAAATCTGGCTGTGTCCCAGCTAGGGGGCTTGTAAATTCACTTTCTGTCCCCCTATGCAGAAGATAAAGGCATATCTATAGGAAGAGAAAGCAACAAGTACTTGATAAAGGTTCTCATCCTTCCTTAGACTTAACAAAGCTAAAAAGGGGGGGGGGGGGGACGCAGTCAGGAAATATTACATTTATACAGTAAACTTCCTGTATAATAAAACATTGCTGCTAAAGTCCTCTTGTTCTCATCATTAAACGGTTCGGCCTGATGGACTGCCAACGTCCGTGCCCCATGATGACTTGGTTGCATACTGACCCTAGGTCTTTCAGAATTCCTTTACATTTCAAGAGAAGATAGTATCTTTGGGTAATTAAAAATGCATGTCCAAGTGTGCTTTAAAGTGGTTGTAAACCCTGTTACACCACGTGTACCTAGAGGAAAGCCTATAATAAGGCTTACCTCTAGGTACTGTAAATATCTCTTAAACCTGCACGGTTTAGGAGATGGTTACCATATACGCTTGCGCTGATGTCCTTGGCTCATGTGCACTGAAGAAACCGCTTCATCGTGCTGTTTCTAAAGGCCTTATGCCGTGATTGGCAGCTCCCTTGTGCATTCGCGGGTGGGATATCACGGCTCCAACCAAACAGCGCCAAAGCTCACAATCCTGAAAATAACTCCGGGAGACATGTCAGTCACAGCGGTGTACGGGGACCACTGCAACAGATTCGATCTAAAGCAAGTATTTTATAATGAGCTAGTAGCATACTAGCTCATTATGCCTTTGTCTTGCAGGTTTTTTTTTTTTTTTATGGGATTACAACCACTTTAACACCTGAATGCAGATTTACCTTGCAAAACAAAAGTTATCATAACATGCATCAAAGTTCCTGTGTTTAACTTCAGATTTTTTTTTCTTGAACACCTAGGAAATTCTAAACCTCAGGGTGCTCTTGAAAAAAATCTCCACCAGTTCTCCTAGTCACTTATTTTAAACCGCAAAAAACAAAAAAGGTGTGAACCAAAAGAAATGAGAATTTTAACAAAAAGATTTGCAGCCACCACGGAAATCAGTACTAAAAAAGTGACATCAAACGCTGCTGCCCTACCCAAAAAGAACATGTTACTTCTGGGATGTTTTAAGCAGACCTCCTCTAACCTACATTATAATATGTACTCACTCTGTGTGAGCTTGCCTCTGGAGAGTTTAGAAGAGAGAGAAGGGTAAAATGGCTTTAAAACAGTCAGCAGTCTTGCCATATTTTAGTCATGAAATAATGGAATTTCTCACTCTGTAAAATCCCTTTCTCCGATGGGGGACATAGCTTAATGGATAATAAGCAACCAAGGCCAACACTGACATACTCTACGTCTAGAGCAGTGGTTCTCAACCTTACTATTGCCGTGACCCTTAATAAAATTTCCCAAGTTGTGGGGACCCACTAACAGTAAAATTATTTTCGTAGCGTGGGTTGTCAGCATCCAAGGCAAGACAAGTAATTTGCATCCCTAACTCACGAACAATTAGTGCTCCCTGAGTCCTTTCCACTTGTACAGTATTAAAACCCCTTATGGTACATTTTAGGATGTACCACTCTTTCTAGCTCTCTCAGGAGATAGGGTCTCCTCCAGCCCCTTCTACTTCACATTCCTCACCAGTCAGCTGACCTCTAGTCTCTGCCCCCCAGCCATGCCATGATCTGAATGGGTGGCTGTGAAGAGGCTGAGTGGGCGGCTGCGGGCTCCAGAGACAGCCCAGGTGGGCTTCCACAGGCTCCAGGGACAGCCCAGGTGGGCTTCCACAGGCTCCAGGGACAGCCCAGGTGGGCTTCCACAGGCTCCAGGGACAGCCCAGGTGGGCTTCCACAGGCTCCAGGGACAGCCCAGGTGGGCTTCCACAGGCTCCAGGGACAGCCCAGGTGGGCTTCCACAGGCTCCAGGGACAGCCCTGCTGGGCAGCCGCAAAAAGGCTGGGAGAGTGGTATGGGCTTCAGGAACAGCCCAAGATTTGGTGACCCCTGGCAAATCGTAATTTGACCCCCGTGGGGGTCCCGACCCCTAGGTTGAGAACCACTGGTCTAGAGGAAGAGATTTCATCTCCAAAAACGTAAAGGTTTGTTCATAGTAAAAGCTGTGACAAAGTAGAATAGACTCCCTCCAGAGGTGGTTTTGGCCAGCTCAGTAGATTGCTTTAAAAAGGGCCTGGATTATTTCCTAAATGTACATAATATACTGGATACTAACAATTATAGGTAATGTTGATCTGGGAAATATCAGATTACCTCTTGGGGGGAACAGGAAGGAATTTTTTTCCCTGTTGCAGCAAATTGGAGCATGCTTTGCTGGGGTTTTTTGCCTTCCTCTGGATTAACTGGGTACAAGATTGTGCATATGGGATTGTATGGTTTGTTTTTTATTGGTTGAACTAGGTGGACTCTTTTCAAACAAAGTATGCCACCTGCAGGAGAAATGGATATTAGGCACACAAAAACTGAAGGCCAGCCCCTTAGAGAGACTATAACCTTTCCACTTCCTCAGTTGTGGCAAGCAGTCCAAAGAGGAAAGATAGCATATGAGAAGAGGGAGCTGCGTCTCTCAAGGGACTCTGAGAAGAGGATTTTAAAGGCGAGTTTAAAAAGGGGGTTTTGTGACTTGCCTGTAAAATCCCCTTCTGGAAGTAAAGTACAGGTGACAAAGACCAAATTATATGCTCTCGACTTTTGGCAAACAAAAAGTGAGAGGAAGAAACTGGCATGAACCAAAAAAATATTTCTATGTTCTTTTGGGTCAAATCCATGCCACAAGGTTCACTGGAATGCCCTCCATCTCAAACTGGCAGAGCAGTCGCAAATTAAGCTTCAAGGGAGAGAAGGCATAGATCAATGAGAACTGATCCCATGGAGTCGAAGCATAAACCAAAAATGAATAAGGGTCCCCAAACCTGGTAGCAAACTCATCCAGGTTGTTGAACCTTCATGCTTGCAGGTCCACATCCAGTGTCCACCACCAGCAAGAGGTCCTGAAAAACCACAAGACGAAGACACCACCCTCAATAGTACCCTGGATTCAATTGTAAATGGCTGAGACCATGGCAAAACAACTTTCCACACAAGACATAATATCTTTGAGAGGTGTCAATTTTGGTGCCACATTATGGTTAACCACTTCAGCTCCGGAAGGTTTGACCCCCTTCATGATCTGTGCATTTTTTTTGCCATTTAGCACCATGCCGTTTTACCTGGTAATTGTGCAGTCATGCAATGCTGTACCCAAAATGTATATCATTTTTTCTACACAAATTGAGCAGGAGGGGTGGGTGCTGTGTCCATCCATGGACTTCAGAGAAAAGGATTTTACAGTGATTACAAAAATCCTATTTTCTCTTTCTTCCATGGACGGACACAGCTTCCTTATACTCCTGACTGTAGGGACTTCCCCAAGCAGTGTCAGAAACGAGGGGTGGGAACAGCAATTAAAAACCAAAACTTCACCTCAACACACTAGAGCTCCTCAACCGAGGAGACGCAACCTTAAACTGCCGCTTGCAAAACTTTGCGGCCGAAGCAGGCATCAGAAGATGCACTTACATCAACCTTATAAAACGTAGTGAAAGTGTGAATGGACGACCAAGTCACTGCTTTAGATACCTGTGAGACAGACGCTTGATGTCGGAAAGCCCAGGAAGCACCAATTGCCCTGGTTGAATGCGCAGTGACAGGAAAGGGAGGCGCCAGCCCTTTCAGGGCGTAAGCCTGAATCACGAGCTGTCTGATCCACTAGAAAGGCAACTTTTTGAGAGAGTGTTTTCAAAAGGAGGTTTCTGAAGCACAGAGAGCAGCAGGTTCAAATCCCACGGAGGTAGTAGTGGTAGAACCGGAGGAGCCACATGTCGAACCCCTTGCACAAACGTACTCACCAGTGAGTGGGACGCCAATGGCCGTTAAAAGAAAACAGCCAAAGCTGAAATCTGCCCCTTAATAGTGCCTAAGGCAAGCTTCTGATCCACTCCCTGCTGCAAGAACAGCAGGATCCTAGAAACAGAATATGTACGTGGATGCCACCCTATCTCTCTTCACACAGAGATGTAGGCCTTCCACATACAATGGTAAATCTTCCAAAAAGACTTCCGAGCCCTCAGCATGGTGGAAATAACCGAATCAGACAGGCCCCGGTCTCTCAGCACATGGCTTTCAACAGCCATGCCGTTAAAGTCAGCGACTGTAAAGCAGGATGGAGAATGGGACCTTGTGACAGAAGGTCCTCCCGCAATGGCAGGCGCTAAGAAGCATCCGCCACCAGGCGCACTAGGTCGGCGTACCAGGGACGCCGAGGCCAATCTGGAGCAATTAGGATCATTGGGTTCCCCTCGGATTTCCCTCTGTGGAGCAGACGAGGAAGCAGTTTCAGTGGGGGAAATGCATATATCAGCCGATACTGTCCCCATGGGGCAACCAACGCATCTGTCGCGTCCGCCCAAGGATCTTTTGAC
This sequence comes from Rana temporaria, assembly GCF_905171775.1. NCBI lineage: Eukaryota > Metazoa > Chordata > Amphibia > Anura > Ranidae > Rana > Rana temporaria. The sequence continues at coordinate 282,510,129 of NC_053491.1, read as the reverse complement.
CTGGCCACGAACCTCAACACCTTTTGATTGAGTCGCGAAGTCAGGTGATCCACGTCTGGCTCGCCCCATTTTTGGCAAAGGAGGCGCAATACCTTCGGGTGTAGTGACCAATCTCCTTGGTCCAGCGTCTGGCGACTTTAGATAGTCCGCTTGCCAGTTTTCTACGCACAGAAAGGCACGCTCCATTCTGCCCACCTCAGGATGTGAGCGACCTCCGACGCTGCAGCCAAGCTTCTTGTTCCTCCTTGATGGTTGATGTACACCACCGCCATGATGTTGTCCGAATGGATTCTGACCGAACGCCCCAGTAGGCTCTGCGAGCATGAGAAGAGGCACAGCCTGATCGATCGGAGTTACAGGACATTAATCGGCAGGCGAGATTCTTCCTGTGTCACACCCCAGACTCGTCGTTCCCCCCCAACCGGTCAGACTAGCGTCCGTCGCGATCACCATCCAATGACAGGGAAGGAACGACTTTCTGGCATGAAGAGCTGGAGATCTCAACCACCAGACCAGGGAAGTCCTGACTAGGTGGCTCACCCGGATTTGACAATCCAGGGATCACAAACACTTGTCCCATTTGGACAGGATCTCCTTCTGCAAGACTCGTGTGTGGAATTGAGCATATGGTACTGCCTCGAAGGAGGCTACCATGAGACCCAGGACTCTCATGCAAAAGCACAGCGACGACCACTTGCGGGACATTAACAGCTTCACCGCCGTCTGAAGAGTGCAACTTTTCCAGAGGGAGAAAAATTCTCGCCTCAGTCTAGAATCGGACCCAGATACTCTTCTTGGAAGCCTGGTCTGCAGACCAGACCTTAAGCCAAATTAGATGCCGCAGAACCACTGCAGATACTGAGGCTCTGGAGATCAAGGGAGCTGCATCCAGAGCTGCATCGCAGACATACTTGAGGCCATGCACTAACTGGTCAGCCAGTTCCACACAGCCTGGAGGAGCATGATGCTCTTCCAACTCCTGGTGCAATAGTCTTGCCCATTCAGTAAGTGTCTGACACCAGTGACATAGCCAAAATAGGCCATAATGCTGAACCCAGCATAGAGAACATGATCTGACCTACCGCTTTGGACCTCCTGTCAGCAGGGACTTTAAAGGCAGAGGTTCCCTCAACCGGAATCGTGGTTGCCTAGTTCAACCTTGATACCGGGGGGTCCACCACCGGGGGAGATGCCCAATTTAAAAGGATCTCCTCAAAGGGGTAACGGACTGCCATGCACTTAAGGACTGCAAAGGTCCTCTGCAGTCATTCCCATTCTTTATCTATGAACTTGACAAAAAAGAGCACATAAGGAAACACCTTAGCAGCGTGGGCCTGCTTATGGGACCCAAAAGGGACCGACCTATCAGCAGATGTGCCGACAATATCCTCCAATTTAAATGTGTCCCGCACTGCGGTGATAAGAGCTCCAACCAGTGCCTTGTCTTGCACTGACCCGGACCTGGAGTCTTCCTCACTGTCCAAAAGGTCCTGGTCCGCATCCCCCGATACCTCTGAACCAGGGCCCTGGGCCGCAGCTGGGCCCAAGTCAGATCTATCCCCAAGAGATGGTGGGGGGAGGGGGCGTTTTATACCCCCCTTGCAACCACACACCGCTTCCACCCTGGCAACAAAATGATTCCAGGACTGCCGACCAAGTGTCCACAGGGACCGCAGGGGCACCAGTTGCCACTACTGGAATGTCTGGGGAAGAAGCGCCAGCTTCTGACACCATGCTGACCCGCTCACCTGACCACCCTCAGGGACTATAGTCAAGGAACAAGTGCACAAAAAAAAAAAAAAAGACCCACCCTGTAATGACCAAAATGGGTATTCAAGGGGGATTCCACCCTGACAAGAAACTGCACAGTGCTGCGGTCCGCTTTCCTGCACTACACCGAGTGTCTCTGAGGTAAAACTGCACTGTTCGTGCTGTTCATAAAGCCCCTTTAGCACCAGAGGCCAAGACTTGTGTAAAAGACCACTCCAAGATGACCGCCGGGCAAAAGGAGCGCAAACTACTAGAAATTGGCCGCCGCTGTAGTCACCTGCGTCACAGCGCGGCTACAAGAAAATGGCCGCCAGACGCATTTTAATAGCAGCAGCGCGGGCACAATAAAATGGCGCAGATTCAAGAAAAACGGTGCCGAGGACATAATGTGGACGAGAAGGCCGGAAAAAAAAAAACGCAGTGGCCCCGGAGCGGAGGACCCCCATAGCCCCCGGCCAGGATAGATAAAACAACCTCACAGGCTCCCAGGTCAGTCACAGCAGGGAAGGAGGGGAGGAGAAGGAGGGATGACCCGAGACCCTCCAAATCGACCCCCCCTAGGAAGCCCAGCTGTTCCATCCTGCCGAGACAGGAGGAAAGTACTTACCTGTCCTTGAGCTATGAGTAAGCACTGATTGTAGTGCGAAACGTCAGCTGTATGCCCCTGTCTTTGCTGTGATGTGTGGTGTTTGAATACTTTTATCAATAAAAGGCAACTCAGAAGGTTTTTCCAGAGTGCGGCTGTCCAAACATTTCTTTCTACAATTACTTACCCGTCCTTGCGAGGACTGCTGGTGCATTCCTGACAGACCCACTTCCGAGCAGTACGGAGTAGCTGCCGGCCACGGCCCACTGTGACAGACAGCAAGCAGCCTGGTCATATGTGAGCCGTGGAGCAAAAAGCTCACCGGCCACCCCTGGAGCAATGGGGTATGTCGTGGCCAACCCAGCGCATAGCTAATGCCTGCTCACGCTCGATGGCCGGACTAGGGAGACTACAAGGATCTATATCATCAAGCCTGTCACCCAGCCGGCAGTTGATAGAAGATCTCAGGATCAAAAAATTAAATAAATTAAAATCTTTAAAAATAAAAAAGTTCCTCAGGACCATGGGCCCATAAGGGAGCCAGGTCCTTCACTACTAGGCAGAAAAAAAACCTGAGCTGCTCAGAGCAGTGTGAGGGGTTATGACCAGAGGGACCGCCCCCTGGGCGGGGGCCGTTTCAGCTTTGCTAAAGTTTACATGTTTTTTTTACAGTAAAAGTTTACATGTTTTAACCATTAACATGTCTGCCTAGTTCTCTCCTAATAGACGGAACATAACCATCCTAATAGACGGAACATAACCCTACAGTCAAGAGTATAGGAAGCTGTGTCCGTCCATGGACGAAAGAAATGCAGTTTTTAAATGATGAATTTATTAGTGCAAAAAAAGCTGTCCAAACCTGCCTGGCTTTATGTGAAAAAGTAATTAGACCCCAAAACTTAATAACTGGTTGTGCCACACTTGGCGGCAACAACTGCAATCAAGCCTTTGCGATAACTGGCAATGAGTCTTTCACATTGCTGTGGAGCAATTTTAGCAGAATTGTTTCAATTCAGCCACATTGGAGGGTTTTCTAGCATGAACGGCAAGGTCATGATACAGCATCTCAATTGGAATTAAGTCCGGGCTTTGACTAGGCCACTCCAAAACATAAATTGTGCTTAGTTTGAACCATTTGGAGGTAGACGTGCTGTTGTGGATCATTTTCCTGCTGCATAACCCAAATGCACTTGAGGTCACAAACTGATGGCTGGACATTGTCCTTTAAAATTTTCTGGTAGAGCTCAGAATTCATGGTTCTATCAATTATGGCAAGTTGTCCAGGTCCTGAAGCAGCAAAGCAGCCCCAGACCATCATGCTACCACCACGTCTGACTGTTGGTATGATGTTCTTGTTATGAAATGCTGTATTCGTTTTATGCCAGATGTAATAGGACACACACACACACACACACACACACACACACACACACACACACCTTCCAAAAAGTTACATTTTTGCCTCATCAGTCTATGGACTATTTGTCTAAAAGTATTGAGGATAATATCAAGATGTATTTTTGGTAAATGTGAGATGAGCCTTTGTGTTCTTTTTTGGTCAGCAGTGGCTTTGGCCTTCGAACTCTCCCATGGATGCCATTTTTGCCCAGTCTCTTTCTTATTGTTAAATCATGAACACTGATCTTACCCGGGGCAAGTGAGGCCTGCAGTTCTTTAGATGTTATTCTGGGTTCTTTTATGACCTCCTGGATGAGTCGTCATGCTCCTGGAGCTTTGTAGGCCGACAACTCCCGGTAAGGTTTGCCACTGTTCCATTATCCACAAATGGAGATAATGTGGCTCTCCCTGTGGTTCCCTGGAGCGTTAAAGCCTTAGACATGGATTTGAAACCCTTTCTAGGCTGATAAATGTCCATTAGATCGTTTCTAATCTGTTCTTGAATTATTTGATTGTGGCATCATGTGTGGCTTTTTGTGATCTGTTGGTGTGCTTCACTTTGTCAGACAGCTTCTATTTATGCGATTTCTTTATTCAACAGGTCTGGCAGTAATCAGGCCTGGGTGTGGCAAGTGAAATTTAGCTCAGCTTTCCATAAAATTGTCATTTATCACAGATAAATGATTTAGCATGGAGGGTGCAATTACCTTTTTCACCTGCCAGGCAGGTTTGAACAGATTTTTTCTATTAATAAATGAAATAATTTAAAAACTGCATCTTGGATTTACTCAGGTTATCTTTGTGTAATATTAAAAAAAATGTTTGATGATCTGAATCATTTTAGTGTGAGAAATATGCAAAAAAATTAACAAATCAGGAAGGGGGCAAATACTTTTCACAGCACTGTACATACACACACACAAGAAATTAAGGGTCTATAAATTTCATCAGCTGTGTATTTTAAATGAGACATAATAAACAAAAAACACAATATAAATTAAGTTGCAGTTCAGTAAGTAAATTAGTATTTGAACCCCAAGCAAAACATGACTTAGCACTTGGTGGAGAAACCGTTGAAAAGCACAGAGCCACAATGTTTCTTGTAGTTGGTTACCAAGTATACATACATCTCAGGAGGGATTATGGTCCTCTTCTTTACAGCTCTTTAAATACTTAAGGTTTCATAGCTGTCACTTGGCAACTCAGTTTCAGCTCCCTCCATAGATTTGCTATAGGATTAAGGTCTGGAGACTGGCTAGGCCACTGTATGACCTTAATGTGCTTCTTCTTGAGCCACTCCTTTGTTGCCTTGATAGTATGTTTGGGTCATTGTCATGCTGGAAGACCCATCCATGACCCATCTTCAATGTTATGGCTGAAAAAAGTGGTTCTCATTCAATATTTTACAATACATGGCCCTGTCCTTTGGCACCTCAATGCAGCTCAGTCTGCTTGTACCTTTAGCAGAGAAACAACCCCAAAGCATTAGGTTTGAGGGATGGTGCTCTTAGAGTCATAGTTAGCATTTTTCTTCCTCCAAGCATGGCACAAAAATGCACGTGTACATCCCGGTCTGAAGTTTGCAAATAAACATTTATATGATTCAAAGGAGGATTGGGAGAAAGTGCTGTGGTCAGATGAGTCCAAAATTAAGCTTTCTGGCAATAACTCGACTTGTGTTTGAAGGAAGAAAAATGCGGACTATGAACCCAAGAACACCATCCCTACAGTCAAGCACGGAGGTGGAAACATTCTTTGGGGTGATTTCTCTGCTAAAAGGTACATGCCGACTTTGCCGCACAGGACCATGTATTGTAAAATCTTGGATGAGAACCACCTTCTCTCAGCCAGAACACTGAAGATGGGTCTTCCAGCATGATAATGACCCAAAACATACTGCCAAGGCAACAAATGAGTGGCTCAAGAAGCACATTAGGGCCATGGAGTGGCCTAGCCAGTCTCCAGACCTTAATCTTTTAAAATATATATGGTGGGAGCTAAAAGTGAGTTGCCAAGCAAAAGCCAAGAAACCTTAAAGCATTTAGAGACTATCTGTAAACAAGAGTGGACCAAAATCACTAAAATGTATGCAAACCTGGTAACCAACTACAAGAAACGCCTTACCTCTGATCTTGCCAACAAGGGTTTCTCCACATACTAAAACAAGTTTTGCTTGGGGATCAAATATTTCACTCACTGAACTGCAACTCAATTTCCATCATGTGCGTTTTCTGTATTTTTGGTTGTTATTCTGTCTATCACTTAAAATGTAAGGTCTATAATTGTCATAGGTACATTTCTTTTTAAGTGGGCAAACTCACAAAATTTTCAGGGGATCAAATAACTTTCCCCACTGCATACATAATGATTTGGGATATTTTAGCTTGTTGGTAGAGCCATACAGTAAGTCTGCTCTACTTCGCAAAGTTGTCAGTATAGGATTGTGTATATGGGATTGTATGTTTTGTTATTGGTTGAACTAGATGGACGCTTTTCAACCCATGTAACTTTTTTTTAAAGCCCATGGCCTGTGAAACACATTTAAAAACTTCACCCGGTGCCAAAAAAATGTGCACAACATAAAGAGGCGACACGAAAACATGCATCGGATGTACATAGGCCCTCGCCCTGAATCCCCAGGGGTGTTAGCCTCCAGACGGGGACAAGGGTACTTGCACTTTGTCCATCTGGCCGAAACCAGACTAACCCCTTTCTCTGGAGGGTCTGCCGAAACAGCCCCACCCAAGTACTAGGTGAGGTGGGGCACGCCCGAAGGGAGACCCTGTGAGAGGACCCTAAGACTTTCAGGGCAGGCCCGAGGACCTACGCCCTACCAGCCACAGTGCAACAAACCATGTACAAACAAAAAAAAAATACAAAAACGTGACAAACACAGGGAATAAATAAAATAAAGTGAGGGAGGAAGGAAGTGGAGAAGAGGAGAGTGAAAGATGGCCATTGTGCAATACATACAATAGGTTTTCAGTTGTGCAATACTCTTTCCGTTTCATTTTCAGACGGATTTAACTGTGGCTCTGTGAGATATTCAAAGCTTATATTTAAACTTCTCCACAACTTTATCCCTGACCTGTCTGGTGTGTTCCTTGGCCTTCATGATGTCGTTTGTTCACCAAGGTTCTCTAACAAACCTCTAAAGACTTCACAGAACAGCTGTATTTATACTGAGATTCAATTACAGACAGGTAGACTATATTTACTAATTAGGTGACTGAGGGCAATTGGTTGCACTGAATTTTAGTTAGGGGTATCAGAGTAAAAGGGGACTGAATAAAAATGCAGACCACACTTTTCATAATTTGTAAAAAGTGTTTAAAACCATTAATCATTTTTCTTATTTCACAATTAGGTGTCACTTTGTGTTGGTCTATCAGATAAAATCCCAATATTTTTTTTTTACGATTTTGGTTGTAACATGACAAAATGTGGAAAATGTCAAGGGGTATGAACACTTTTTCAAGGCACTGTACATGCGCATGTTTTTTATTTAGTGTTAATTTACGGATTTGTGGTCTTTGTACTGATAACGTTTCAAGATTTGTAATATTTTTTCTGTTGCAGCATGACAGGTGCACAATTTGTAGTAATAGCTGCTTTGATTATAATCTTTTTTTTTTTTATATATTTTTGTTTACAAACTATGATATATACAAAGGGGAAAATTATTATTTTATCCCCTGCAGTTTTTGTAAGTTTGCCCACTTATAAAGAAATGAAGGGTCTATAATTTTTATCAGGTGTATATTAAATGAGGAAGACAGAATTTCAACCATAAATCCAGAAAAACACATGATGTAAATGTTATAAATGACTTTCATTTCACTGAGTAAAATAAGCATTTGATCCCCAAGCAAAACATGACTTGTTGGAGAAACCCTTGTTAAGTACAGAAGTAAGCAGTATCTTGTGGTTGGCTACCAGGTTTGCACACATCTCAGGAGGGATTTTGGTCCACTCTACAGATCTTCTCTAAACCCTCAAGACTTCTTGGCTGTCGCTTGACAATGCAAAGTTTCAACTCTCTCCATTGCCTGGAAGGACAGCACACAGATTACTACCAGGGGTGCAAAACTTCCCTCCCCGTAAAAAACGTATGGGCATTTAGGAACATAGCACCCAGTAGCGGTCTTTTCACAGGGTATAGTTATACAGTATCCATTCTGTGGTGTCCGAACCTCAGTGACCGCAGTGTGGGGACCTCCGTTGGGCTGAGGACCTGGGGGAGGTGACGCCTCAGTGGATCCCTTGTCCAGGCTAAGGCAGTGACTCTTACTATCTACACGGCCATACATTATGAGTGAAACTGATGAACAGATGCATCTCTTTTAAAGTACCCCTGAAGAAAGGCGTTTACCTGAAACACGTTAGGGTACAATGGAGACAGAAGAACTCTTAACACATGTATCTATGAATACGTTTGCACAATAAGGCTGGCTTAATCTTTGGATTCTTAATATGCAATTACAAATGGATATATTTTTTTTAACATGCGAGTGTAGTGTACCGATTGCCCTTAAAGTCCCAATAGTCAACGGGGGTTCTGGTTTTTAACTTGTTCAACCAGGATGTTGGCAATAGACACTGGGCCTTACAATAGTGGAAACAATCTTCCATGAATTTTCTAAAAGGGATTAAAGTCTGGAGACTGGCTAGGCCACTCCTTAACCTTTATAGGCTTCTTCTTGAGCAACTCCTCTGCTACCTTGGCGGTATGTTTTGGGTCATTGTCATCCTGGAAGACCCATACACAACCCATCAGTGATCTGGCGGAGGGAAGAAGGGTTTTTTGATCCAAGATTTTACAAAATGCGGCAAGTCAGCCTGTATCTTTAGCAGAGAAACACTCCAAAGGAATATGTGTTTCGACCTCCGTGCTTGACTGTAGGGATGGTGTTCTTATGGTAATAGTCGGCGTTTTTCTTCCTCCAAACATGTCAAATCGAGTAATGCCAAAGCGCTCAATTTTGGTCTCATCTGACGACAGCACTTTATCCCAATCCTTCTCTGAAGCATTTAGATGTTCATTGGCAAACTTCAGATGTGCCTTCTTGAGGGGGGGACCTTGCGAGCACTGCATGATCTAAATTAATGGTGGCGGATTGTGTAACCAATGGTTTGTTTGGCGACTGTAGTCCCAACTGCCTTGAGATCATTCACAAGCTCCTCCCGTGTAGTTCTGGGCCGATTGCTCACTTTTCTCATGATCATCCTTACCCCAGGAGGCGTAATTTTGCACGGAGCTCCAGACTGAAGGAGCTTGATAGTTATTTTGTAATTCTTCCATTTGTGAATAATCGCTCCAACAGTTGTCTCCTCACCAAGCTTCTTGCTGATTGGTCCAGTAGCCCATTCAAGCCTTATACAGGGTCTACAATCTTGTCCCTGAAGTCTTTTGACAGCTCTTTGGTCTTGCCTACGATGGTGTGTTTTAAAAAAGGGAAGAAAGATTATGTGGACAGGTATCTTATATATAACAAGTTGTCAATTTTTAAGAAGGTGCTCCTAAAGACAAGACTAATCTGTGTACCACATGGGCACATACTGTAGCCAGTCTGTGGGAGCCAAAATTATTGTTGGTTGGTAGGGGATCAAATACTTTTACTCAATGAACTGCGACTACATTTATAAAATTAACTTTTTTATAATAGATTTTTGATTGATATTCTGTCTCTATCATTTAAAATACACCTATGATAAAAACTACAGCCCCCATAAATTTCTTTGTAAGTGGGCAAACTAAAAAAAACTTAAGGGGATCAAATAATAATTAAACCCACTGTATATTGGAAGGGTGCAACACTAAAGAAAAGCGAATAGCCCTGAGCAATAGGTTAAAGGAAAGCCCAATTTCTGGTTGCGACCCGGTTCCCTTGGCCGTCAAAGTCCCAAAGACAATTTCCCAGCCCAAAAGGCTGGCATCCATCATGAGAACTTCCCAATTCAGTGGGAGAAAGCACTTCGACTCAGAGATCCACCACTCCAGGACATCTAGATGTGGGACCTTGGGGGTCAACCCATTGTTCTTAGAAGCTTTACAGTAACAAAGACAGGTTCCATCCCTTGTCAGCACTCTAGCAGCAACTGCGGAAGCATTGATTACATATCCTCTCATCACCGAGCCCGAGCAGTATACACACACACACACATTTCCTAGGTCTCAGATCTACAATGCCAGGGATATTCTGTCAGTAGGGAGAATGGCATGGGGTGGTCCAGGGATCAGCTCTGCTTGACCTACACTGTCAGAATGCAGAGTTGTAGTGGCCTGGAGTAAAACTACCCTTAAGTCACCACTTTGAAGGAGAGCATAATGAGCCCCAGTACCCTCATGCAAATAAAGCAGGGTTCAGGCTTAAGTGCAGAGTAACAAAAACCCCCCGAGAGGGGGAAAGACACGAGCCTGCAGCACGTCCAGGTTCTGTCCCTGGTTTTGAGGTGATGTCTCCGATTCAACGCAGACTCCTGAATGCGGAGAAGCCAACCACAGCTAAGCAGGTTATGCAGTCTGTTAAACATTGGTACCCAGAATCTGTGCCAAATGAGGCCCGGCCCAGATGGCCCACGATGTGGCCACCCTAAGAGCACAGAGGTAAGACTAAGGCCAGCAACCATGGTAAAGACCTACAGAATCATGGACAAACCAACTGGCTGATGCTCATCTGTGCCACTACAGTGCCCAATAGTCTCAGTACAGTGCCCACAAGTGGGTGCGTATCAGTGCCACAATATCAGTGGATCCTGGTGGGGCTACTTTCATGCTGGGCCGCTGTATGTGGCTAGGCTGTGTAAAAGTCTTACACATGTGGTATCACCATACTCATGAGTAGCAGCAGAATGTATTTTGGGGTGTAATTTGTGGTATGCACATGCTATGTGTGAGAAATACCTTATAAATTGACAACTTTGTGTGCAAAAACAAAACAAAATGCTCTCTCATTTTCTTTCCACATTTTCCAAAAAGCTTGTGGGGGGGGGGGGGGGCCCAAAAAAACGACACGTTCAAAAGACTCATTATGCCTCATAGAATAAACGTTGGGGTGTTTGTTTTCCAAAATGCGGTAATTTCAGGTGCGTTTCCCCATTGTCCTGGTGCTCCAGGGCCTACATAAGTGTGATAGATTGTCAGTAAATTATGTGTGCAATTTTGTGCTCCCTGCATGTTGGGCTTCTGTATGTGGCCAGGCTGTGTAAAAGTCTCACACGTGGTATGGCCATACTCAGGAGGAGCAGAATGTCTTTTGGGTGTAATTTGTGGCATGCACATGCCATGTGAAAAATAACCTGTTAATATGACAATTTTTTGGAGGAAAAAAAATATCTATTTTGCAAAGAACTGTGAAAAAAATGACAACTTCAAAAAATTCACCATGCCTCTTACTGAATACCTTGGAATTTCTACTTTCCAAAAAGGGGTCATTTGAGGGGGGGGGGGGGGGTTATTTGTACTTTCCTGGCTTGTTATCGTCTCAAGAACCGAGATAGGCCATCAGTACATCGGGTGCGATACATTTTTAATGATGTAGACTATAACTTTCACACCGATTAAATATACACTTTTTTTGTACTAAACATATGTAGCAGTATAACTTTTGGCCCAAACTTATGAAGAAAAATTGAAAATGTTCAAAAAATTACATTCTCTGCACAAAAAATAATAAACCCAGTGATGATCACTTCCGGACCACCCACTGTATATTTACACACGTCAGCACTTTGAAGATGGATATCGGTTATGGCAGCAACTAGCTGCCATAACCCAGGTATCCCATCTTTTCAGCGGGTGCGCTTTACGATACTGGTGGTCTCTGCAGCGGATTCGCTGCAAGACCACCATCATCGGTGGCGTGAAAGCCCCCCCTGAGCCCCCCCCCCGGAGCCATCGGTAGCGGCGGAAGTGATCGGGTCCTCTCTCTCCTGCTTGGTATGGATACTTCCGCCCATAGCTCTTGAAGGGCCATTTTTTTTCCTTCAATTTACTTTTTTTATTGCATTTTAGTCCAAATATGAGATCTGAGGTCTTTTTGACCCCAGGTCTCATATCTAAGAAGACCCATCATGCTTTTTTCTATTAAAATAAATGTTTACATTCCTTGGAATAGAAATAAAACTGAAATAATAAAAAAAAAGTATAAGAATAGGATTTTTTGTTTTTTTAAATGCGCCCCATCCCGACGAGCTCACGTGCAGAAGTGAACGCATATGTGAGCAGCGCCCGTATATGAAAACGGTGTTAAAAACAAACGTGAGGTATTGCCGCGATCGGTAGAGCGAGAGCAATAATTCTAGCCTTAAAACCTCCTAACTCAAAGCATGCAACCTAGCTCCCGCTGTAACCATACTCAATGCCGGCCGGCACACTCCTATACTTCAGTACAGAAGCAGAGTGGCGATCTGCCTATGTAAACAAAGTAGATTGCTGTTCTGTCAAGTACAGAAGGCACAGATCTTCCAATACCACCAAAAGAAAGATCTGTTAGTTGGGGAAAAAACACATACATTGTATTTGGGGAAAGCGTTGCACGACTACATAATTGTTAAAGCAATGAAGTGCCATCTCACAAAAAATGGCATGGTCATGAAGGGGGGTACATTTTCTGTACATCAAGTGGTTAAGAAATGTGCTACTCAGTCACCTAGAGTATTAATAAACCTGAGAGATGTACCAGGGGATTAATTTAGCAGGAAAGGCTCAGTGACCACTTGCCACTGCAGGCAGCAGCTTGGAATGACAGAATTGAGACTGCAAAAAACGTGCTGGACTTGTCACTACTGCTGAAAAGGCTGCTAGGTGTGTTAAGCATTCTGACATCTACATGAAGGCAGATTTGCCTGAGCTATTAACAGAACAGCAGATTGTGGGAAGAAGCAGTCAAAGTGTGCATGCACGCTCTGTTAGCTGAATCATTAAGTCATAGCCAGAGAAATGGGAGAGGCTTAGAACAGTGGTTTCTGGAAAAACACTACCTGGCTGCAAAGTTAGGAGAAATATACACAGCCCAAACAACTAAAGCAAAGTCTGTTTAGACAGAAAAATAAGCTTTTTTTACTTTTATTAAAATCTTTCTCATGTAGTCTACTGAGGTACAGGAATTCTGAAACAAGCAGACAAAACTGCCACCTACAGAAAATTGGGACAACAGAAAAAAAAAAAGGGGGGGGGGAGAGATACAAGCCAGCAACTACGATGTAGTTGCTCCTTGTTATTCAATGGTTTACTACAGACGGAGGGTAACACTATATCCTGACTTCTGAGAAAGGTAAAAAGCAACCTTGGGGATAAATGCTTGGCAAGTCCTGAGAATGACACTATTCTCCAATATCTGCATAAACAGCTCTCTGACAGAGCCTGTAGTTTGCTGACCCTGTGAACAGATGTCATAGCGATTAAAAAAAAAAAGTTTTAAGTGATTAATCAGTCTTAAAGACGCCTTTGATAACGGCTGAAAATGCTCCTTAATGACCGCTTTTAACATGATAGACAAGTCACATGTCAGAATTTTACAACATGACACTGGTCGTAATCTAGAGACTGCCTTACAAAATACATCAACGGATCCTGTTGTAGGGAATGATGCAAGTAGACTGATAGGGCTGCAATCTGTACCTAAATTGTGCTTAACCACTTAAGGACCGCCTAACGCCAATATATGTCGGCAGAAAAGCACGTTTGGGCACAATCACGTACCTGGTCCGAAGCTACGTGACCGCGGTACCCGATCGCCGGAGTCCCGCGATCGGTCCCCGGAGCTGAAGAACAGGGAGAGGTGTGTGTAAACACACCTTCCCTGTTCTTAGTTGTGGCGCTGTCATTGATCGTCTGTTCCCTGATATAGGGAAAGGCGATCAATGACGTCACACGCCCAGCCCCGCCCCCCTACAGTTAGAAACACATATGAGGTCACACTTAACCCCTTCAGCGCCCCCTAGTGGTTAACTCCCAAACTGCAATTGTCATCATTTTCACAGTAAATGCATTTATATAGCATTTTTTGCTGTGAAAACGACAATGGTCCCAGAAATGTGTCAAAATTGTCCGATGTGTCCGCCATAATGTCGCAGTCACGAAAAAAAAAAAAATCGCTAAAATCCGCCATTAGTAGTAAAAAATAAATAAATAAAATGCAATAAAACTATCCCCTATTTTGTAAACGCTATAAATTTTGCGCAAACCAAATTGATAAACGCCAAAAATAGGTAGAAGAATACGTATCGGCCTAAACTAAGTTTGAGGGATATTTATTATAGCAAAAAGTGTCAAAATTGTCGCTCTATTTTTGTTTATAGCGCAAAAAATTAACCGCAGAGGTCATCAAATACCACCAAAAGAAAGTTCTATTTGTGGTAAAAAAAGGACGCCAATTATGTTTGGTAACCACGTCGCACGACCGCGCAATTGTCAGTTAAAGCGACGCAGTGCTGAATCGCAAAAAGGGGCCTGGTCCTTTACCTGCATTTTGGTCCGGGTGGTTAAAGCAGAGTTCCACACAAAAATGGAACTTCTGCTTTTCCAGTCCCCCCCCCTTCCTCTGGTGTGACATTTGGCCCCTTTCAGGGGGGAGAGGGGAGCAGATACCAGTATAAAACAGGCATTCTCTCTCACTTTCGGTGATTCCGCAGCTATCCAAGCCCCTCCTCCGTCCCCCCCGCTGTCTTCTGGGACACACACAGATCCCAGACAGCAGAGACCAGTGAACTCGCGCATGCGCAGTAGGGAACCAGGCTGTGAAGCCTTAAAGGGGTTGTAAAGACAAAAATATTTTCCTCTTAAAATTAAAGTCTGACAGTAGCTGATAAAGTAAAAAGTAATGTTTTGCATTATAACTAGTTTGATACCTGTTGAAATCGAGCTGTTTTATTCACCTCCGTGACTCCTGAATTATTCTCACTGACTTCCTGGTTTGCGGTGCGCATTCATTCTTGCTACATCATGGCCTAATGGGAACTACAGTTCCCATTAGGCTTAGCCTCCATGCCTGTGAGGGATAAGAGCATCTTCACGCAGGGCTGTAGTCATGGGGAGGGGGTGAGCACATTCTGCGTTCCACCATGCAAAACGGCTCAGATGCTGGTATAAAGCAAGAAGAGGAGTGACAGGAAATGTCATTTTCAAACGTGGATTACCGTATTTTGGAGGTCAAAAGGAAAAACGAGGTAAGTGATATTTAAATGCTCTAGCTTACAGCAATCAATTGATCTAATAAAAAACTAACATTTAGTGTTCCTTTAAGGCTTCACTTCCTGATTACCTTACTGAAGATGTAGGAGCCTGCACCGGGGAGCCGAGGGACAGATCGGGTGAGGACATCGCGGGCGCCCTGGACAGGCAAGTGTCCCAATATTAAAAGTCAGCAGCTGCAGTATTTGTAACTGCTGACTTATTTTATTTTTTTAGCGGAAGAGGATAGGATAGGTTTTTTATCAATGCCTTCCTGCAGGAACTCTACAATTATTGTTGAATCATATTCTCTTTTTCCATTCTCTGTTAGCCAGAGGTTAAACTTCCTCCAGACTTTCAGGTATATGGCTCTTGTAACTGGTTTGCGACTTTGTAGCAGAGTTTTTATCACTGTTTGATAGACCCCAAGACTTCAGGATCTCTGTTTCAGATACCATGCCACTATGCTTAGCATGGCTGGATTTGGATGCAGTACTGGACCCTGGGATAACAGGTTCCAAATAAAAGGTAACATCAAAGGTGGTCGATCCGCTAATGATAGCAGAAGTGAAAACAATGCCTACTTTGACCAACAAGGGGCTACTAGGATAAGAGAGGTTTGTTCTGTCCTGAATTTGGGGAGGACTCTTGGGATCAGATATGTAGATGGGAAGGTGCAACAGCCTTAAGGTACATGCATTCTGGAGGGCATCAGCTGCCACCGACTGATCTCTTGGATTTAGCGATAAAAAACTTTGCAGTTTGGCGTTTGCGTTGTTGGCAAATAAGTCACTCTTTGGGAGGCCCCACTTTGAAACTATTTCCGCAAACACTGTTGGATCTAGTCACCATTCTTGTGAGATTAACGGAGCTCAAAAAGTCAGCTAGGTTGTTATGCACTCCTTTGAGATGGATTGCTGAAAGAGTCCAGATTTTTCTCTGCCCGGGAGAATATTTCCTGTGCTATACTCATCAAGATGGGACTCCTGGTCCCTCCTTGTTTGTTTAAGTACACTACAGAGGTTGTATTGTCCGATCTGACCTGTATATGTTGGCCTCCGAGCCGACTTTGGAAAGTTGAGATTCCCCTAGCTACAGCTTTGGGTTCCTTGTAGTTAGACAAGTGTTTCTCTAGTTGAGTCCAGGTAAACTGCATCCAGTGTCCCCCCATCCCTGACTGCTGGCATCTGTAGTCAATATGTGTGAAATCGGGAAGGTCCACAGTAGTCCCTCTTGTAGATTGGTTTGATTTCTCTACCACCAAAGGGTTTGCTTTTTTTTCTGGGAGGTACACCTTGTCCTCCAAGTCTTTTCCCCACAAATTTTGGAGGAAGGACTGGGGTGGTCTCTAGTGAAACCTGTCTCATTTGATTGCTGGAATGGAGAACGTCATAAGTCCTAAAAGTGCCATTTCTCTTATCGTAACTGGGAGATTAGTCTGTATTTGTGTTGCCCCATGTGATCGACCTTTTCTTGTGGGAGTAATATTTTTTGTTCCTTTGAACCTGTAACCTGAAAACAAGATTTTTTGAGATGGAGATATTTGATTTCTCCATGTTGGTGATTCATCCTAGCTGGGATAACCACTGTTGTGCTACAACTAGGTCTCTTAGAAGCTTTTCTTTTGTTGGTGCTAAAAAAACAGCAAGTCGTCTAGGTATGAAATAATTGTTATAGCTTGCAGGCTTGGTTGCGCCAGGCAATCTGCCAGGATCTTGGCCAAGATCTTCTGGGACAGAGAGACCGAAGGGTAAGGCTCGTCTGAAAGTCATAAATGCTTTCCCCTATCTGTACTGCTAGGCAGAGACATTTTTGGGAGCTTTCCCTGATGGTGGGATGTGCAGATAGGTGTCCTGTAGGTCTATTTTTGCCATGAAACACTTTATGTAGCAGATACCCGACAGAGCAGATTGACTCCATTCTGAATTTTTTGTACTGTATGACTGCTCAATGGCTTAGGTTTTTGTGAGTAAAAACCCTTTTATTCTTCCTGTTTGGGGACTGGTATTAGGACTTTTTGGTCTACCAATTCCCCTATGAGCTGTGGTAAAGTTTGAGCTTTTGCTGGGTCCCTGGATAATCGAGTAATTAATACTCTTGGGACGTCTTTGGCAGCGGTCCCCAACCTTTTTGGCACTGAGGACCGGCTGCGTGGAAGAAAAATGTGCCAAGGCCCGGGGGGGGGGCTGCTTTGGCACACGGGGGTAAGCAATTTTTCAGCGCACTATTTCTATTACATAGAAGACATTAAATGGTTCAACTCGCCATAATGCATAATTAGTAGGAGCCCTGAGCGTGTCACTTGCCATGTCGCCTGCCACCAGATGTGGATTGTCACTTGCATGTCACGTACCATGTTGCCTTTCAGCAGATGGGGAATGTCACCTGCCACACTGCCCAACAGCAGATGCAGAATGTCACTTGCCACATTACCTGCCACAGGATGTGGAATGTCACTTTGCATGCTGCCTGCCACGGCATCGGTGGCAGCACTGGTCCATTTAGCACAGAGGGGTGGTGGAGTGAAGGCAGGAGAGCGTGAGATGTCAACTCTCTGCTTCCTGCCGCACGTCTGACATTGAGGCGGACAGGGCAAAAGAGCAGCGATGCGGGTGGGCAGAGAGAGATGATGTCATCTCTGCTTGACCAGCCGCTTATCTCTACCACCTCTGCGATCATATGCCGGCCGCCCGGCTATCTCATGCTGCCCACCCGCAGCCCGGCTGTGAAAAGGCCACGGTCCAGGGGTTGAAGGAAATCCTCCAATCTTCCTCCCACTTGGCATCACTATGGTTTGGCATTTTTTTTGTAGGGAAGGGTTAAAAAGCACGTTTGTCTTTTGCCTCCCTTTCTGGGCAGACAATTGACATTTTGGCTTTCTTTTATCCTATGTTCTCGTTTGTCCTTTAGAGGGACGACATTTTTTTCTGGGAAATTATTTTTTTTAACAGGTAAGGTCTTTTTCCTATGGGCTGTACGCTCTAAGGCTTCATCTAGGCGAGTGCCAAAAAGAAACTTGCCTGAAAAAGGAAAGCTACATAAAGCGTAAGTTGGAGGCTGTGTCCCCCGGCCAGGTTTTGAGCCAAAGAGTTCTCTGGCTCATCTTTGACTAGATGTTAGGGATCATAGCAGAATTTAGTGTAAGGAATGCACAAGAGAAAATACATGTTGACAAGGGGAGTGTAGAGGTGGGTGGGGAGTCTACTGACATCACGACTCCACCCACCGAGCTCCAGACAACAGACCCACCCACAGAATCTGCAGTTTTTCAGTTCATATAAAAGACAGAGGGGAGACATTTGACAGATAAGGATACATGCAGGAGGCATGCATATCCTTATAGATCAGCACTATGGCAGTAGTTTAGAAAGGATGAGAGTGAGTTTACATCCACAGAAAACCAAACTCTTTGCAAACCATGTGGAGCGACACTCGCTGGTAAAAATACAACAAACTTGAAGCGTCATTTGCGGACAACTCATCCTGAAGTTCATAAAAAAAAAGGTAAGCACAGAAACACGTGACAATGTAAAAATAAATAAAATTAATACGATTTTTTAAAGCGCCCCTGTCCCCGCGAGCTCGCGCAAAGAAAACGCAAGTCGCCCCTGCATATGTAAATGGTGTTAAAATCACACATGTGAGGTATCACCGCGATCATCAGAGAAAGAGCAATAATTCTATCATTAGAACTTCTCTGACTAACTAACCTGGTAACCGTTTTTTAAGCATCGCCTATGGAGATTTAAATTTTGTTTGTTTTTTTAACAAGAAAGCCTATGGAGATTTTTTGGTACCGTAACGTAGTTTGTCGCCATTCCACGAGTGACATGATGTTGGGTATCTATTTACTCGGCGTAACATCATCTTGAACATTATACAAAACAATCAGGCTAAGTTACGGTTTAGTTATTTTTTTTAATTCATGAAATTGTCTTTTGTTTCTTGAATACGTTTGAAAGACCGCTGCGCAAATAGAGCGACATAAAATATTGCAATGACCGCCATGTGTTATTCTATAGATTCTCAGCTAAAAAAACAATGTTTGGGGGTTCTAATATTCTATCAAAAATAACGGATTTTAACTTGC
>NC_053491.1:282391112-282486112 GCF_905171775.1 Rana temporaria | reverse complement strand
GAGCGTTGAACGTAAACTGATAAGGCCGCAATTTGAACTTTAATAGTACTTAAAGCCAATTTCTTGTCGATGCCTTCTTGTAAGAATTCTAAAATTGTTGGAGAATCGTATTCTCTCTTCCTATTCTCTTTCAGCCAGAGATTAAATTTTTTCCAGTGTTTCTGATAAATTGCTCTGGTATTTGGCTTGCGACTCTGTAACAGAGTTTTGATCACCCTGTCTGATAGACCCTTAGACTTCAGGATGTCTATTTCAGATACCAAGCCGCCAGATTCAAAAAGGTTGGGTTGGGGTGCTGGACCGGACCTTGAGACAGCAGATCCGGACTGCACGGCAACATCCAGGGTGGCCGATCTACTAAGGATAGTAGAAGTGAAAACCAGGCCCTTTTCGGCCAAAAGGGGGCTATTAAAATGAGGGAAGTCTTCTCCATCTTGAATTTGGAGAGGACTCTCGGCAAAAGATGAAGTGGAGGGAAAGCATAGGTCAGGTTGAATGTCCAACTGTTCTGTAAGGCATCGACTGCTAGTGGCTGATCTCTTGGATTCAGAGAGAAAAAATTTGGTAGTTTGGCATTTTTCCTGTTTGTGAAAAGGTCGATTTCCGGAAGACCCCACTTGGTAACTATGTCTGCAAACACTGTCGGATCTAGAGACCACTCCTCTTGAGAGATCGACTGTCTGCTCAAAAAATCTGCTAGACCGTTCTGCGTACCTTTGAGATGGACGGCCGATAGGGACTCCAGATTCCCTTCTGCCCAAACAAACATTTCCTTGGCTATATTCATCAGGCTGGGGTTCCTGGTTCCCCCCTGCTTGTTCAGATACGCCACAGACGTGACGTTGTCCGACCTGATCTGCACATGCTGATGTTTTAGTTGGTCTTGAAAAGCTGCCATGCCTTTTGCTACAGCTTTTAACTCTCTGTAATTTGATGAGCGCTTCTTTTCTAGGTGACTCCAAAGGCCTTGTGCCCACTGATCCCCTAGATGGGCTCCCCAGCCTTGGTTGCTGGCGTCCGTCGTCAGTATGAGCACAACCGAGGGGTTCCACAACAGACCTCCTTTCAGATTGTTTTGGTTTCTCCACCACCAAAGTGCTTGTTTTGTTTTTTCTGCAAGAAACACTTTGTCCTCCAAGTCCTTTCCTAAAAGATTCTGTAAAAGGAATGACTGGAGCGGTCTTTGGTGAAACCTGGCCCATTTCACTGCTGGTATGGAGGCTGTCATGAGGCCTAGAACCGACATTATCTCCCTTATGGTTACAGGGAGATTTGTCTGTATTTGCGCTACTCGTTGAGTTATGTGATCGATTTTTTCTTGAGGAAGAAAGGTCTTCTGTTCTGTTGAATTTATTATATAGCCCAAAAACAGGATCTCCTGAGAGGGAATGAGGTTTGATTTCTCCTGGTTGATGATCCAACCTAACTGAGTCAACCACTGCTGGGCGACCACTAGGTCTGCCAGCAGTTTTTGCCTCGTCGGTGCTAAGAACAGTAAGTCGTCTAAATATGGGACGACTGTTATGCCCTGGAGTCTTAGGGGGGCCAGTGTCTCCGCAAGAATCTTTGTAAAAATCCTCGGGGACGAGGAGAGGCCAAAGGGAAGAGCTTGACTCTGAAAATGATACATTTTTTCTCTCACTTGAATGGCTATGCGGAGGAACTTTTGGGAGCTTTTCCTGATAGGAATATGAAGGTAGGCATCCTTCAAATCTATTTTTGCCATGAAACAATCTTTTTGAAGCAGATTTTTCACAGAATAGATCGATTCCATCCGGAACTTTTTGTATCGAATGGCCGTGTTCAAAGGTTTCAGGTTGAAGATCAGGCGGTACTTGCCTGACGGCTTCCACACTAAAAAGACGTGCGAGTAAAAACCCTGACCCTCCTCTTGTTTGGGAACTGGTATTATGACCTTCTGATCTACAAGCTCTCCTATGAGATGTTGTAATGCCTGGGCTTTTGTCTGATTTTTTGCCAGTTGTGTAATCAAGAACCTTTTTGGTGGTGTTTGATCGAATTCCAGAGCATAACCCCTTTCTATGACTCCTCTGACAAAATTGTTGGAGGTCAGTTTTTTCCATTGTGGAAGGAAGTCCCCCAATCTTCCTCCCACTTGGATCCTGATATCACTGGGTTTTGGGATTTTTGTCAGGAGGGTTAAAGAGCACATTGGCTTTCTTTTTCCCCCCTTGCGTCGCCCAGGGTCTATTTGAATTCCCTTTTTCCTGATTTTTCTTTTGTCCTTTAAAGGGACGAAAAAACTTCTTGAAACCTGACTTTTTCTTGTCAGGAAAAGTCTTCTTTTTATCCGCAGTGCGTTCTAACGCTTCATCTAGCGGAGTGCCAAACAAAAAATTTCCTGAAAAAGGAACGCTGCAAAGGCGTAACTTAGAGGCAGTGTCTCCCGGCCAGGTTTTGAGCCAAAGAGTTCTCCTCGCAGCCACTGATAGAGAAGCTGCCCTGGCTGAAAGCTTTACTGATTCTGCCGAGGCATCGGCAATAAAGCCCACAGCTTTAAACAGCATGGGAAAGGATTTTAACAGCTCTTCTCTAGACGTACCTGCTGTCAGGTGTTCCTGCAATTGTTTGAGCCAAAACTCCAAATTACGTGCTACACACGTGGTTGCTAATGCTGGCTTAAGGTTAGCCATGGCCGTGTCCCAGGATCTCTTGAGGATAACATCCCCTCTTTTATCCATGGGATCCGCTAAATGTCCCATGTCCTCGAACACGAGATCTGAGTGTTTAGAAACCTTTGCTAGTGGGGCATCAAGTTTTGGAGATTGATTCCAGACCGCAGCAGGGTCCTCATCAAAAGGGAATCTCCTTTTTAAACCACCTGAAAAGAAAGGCCTTTTGTCAGGTTCCTCCCATTCTTTCAGGACCAAGTCTGAAACTATTTTGTGCACTGGAAAAACCTTCTGTTTTTTCCTGCTTAACCCCTGATACATTTTATCATGACGTGAAAGCGAAGCTTTTTCCTCCTTCAACTCCAATGTCTCATGAATAGCCCCAATTAATTCATCTACCTCCTCCTGGGAGAGTTTGAATCTAGTAGGGGTGTGGGAGTCATCCTGAACATTTTCTTGCCCAGAATCTCCCTGGGAAGAATCTGCATCAGAATTATCAAGGGAAATCTCCTCATTCTCTACAGGATCACCTGTTCCTGATGCTACCAGAACTGGAGAGGTGGGCACCTCCTGCTGTTTAGCAGCTGAACCTGCAATCTGTGTGTCAGCAATTAATTTTCTAAAAGACTGAAAAGTTGCTTGCATTTCATCCTTAAAAGAACCCAGAAATTTGTTGAGCGGGGAATCCTCTTCGCTATTCACAACAGTAGTAATACAGGGACCACATAAGCTTTTGGTATAGCCAGAAGCAAGCCTTGCATTACATGTGGCACATTTCTTTTTGTCTCTAGAAGGGGTTTTAGTATCCTTTGATTCTTTCTGACAGGAAAAGAGAGAGAGAGAGAGAGAGGGACTCTTAGTAAGTACATAACACGTGCCCCCTCCTCCCCTGTTCTAAGGTGCCCACTGAGCTATACATAGGAATACAACCTATCTAGCTCCCCTATACAGGTGAAAAACACAGGCATAAGGTTCTGGCACAGCCAGCCTACCTGTGAAGAGCCGGCGCCAGACTCCCCTGGAGCGTGTGCAGCGTCCATGCTGCTCGGTGAATAGGCAGAGTACAGCCCACGCTTGCTGCCTTTTTGAAAGCGCCGACTCGGCCTTCTTCAAACCCCGCGCCAGAAACCGGAACCTGAGCTTCCGGCGCACAGTGATGACGCGCATTCCGGCCTGGAGGTTACGCCCAGCGACTTCCGGGTCACGGCGTCCACCGTAAGGAAGATTCTCCCGCCGTCAGACGCCGCCGCCCATGCACGCCATCACTGCCCACTCCCTCGCCGGGCACCGGAGGGAAGGAAGAACGGGGAACTCCAAGCACATGCGGAGGGAACCCGTGGCCCAAAAAACGGAGAGGATTACCAGGTGAGGGAACAACCAGCCCAGCTGTCTTCCCCCGCCCTTTAGAGATGGACACTCTCCCGGATCCATCCCTCTCTGAAAAAGACGGTTCCTCAGTGACATGTCTCCTCCGTTCTGAGGAAACACATAAAACTGAACAGATGCCTGAGGGACCGCCTTTTAAAGAGCTGGGGGTGATGTGTTTCCTGTCCAGGGAGGAGCTCCATCTCTCAAGGGCTGTCCTGGAAGACGCCTTGGGAAAATGCCTTGCATCCCTCAAGTGCACACATTGACCCTCGAACACCGTAGTAGAGTTTAATGATCTCAGTGGGGGTTTCATCTTGTTAAAGAATCCGGTCATTTGATCGTATCTCCATCTTGCTGTGGGTATATTCCCCAAAGCTGTAACCAGGTCCGAAGAGGTTACTAGGGTTCCCTGCGGAGCGAATTTGCCACATGTGGCATCCCCCCCCCATGAATCCCCCCCCGCTCTCCCGGTGGGGAACCATGGGAATCCCTCCAGTGGAGCCAGGGGGGACACCCGGGGTGAGTATCCTCCCTTTTTATTCAACCTGTCCCATATTGACAAGGCGTTCAGGGTCAAGGGAGATGTCCATTTCGAAAGCCCTCTTGACATACTCGGGATCCACGGGGCCCCCGCCAAGTTCCTCACCGCTATTGTCTTTCTAATGGGACCCACATTTTATTAGCCAAGTCTTTGCACCAGTTCAAAATTTGAACCAACGACATTGCCTTTTGTAGTATACTAATATGTCTGGCAGCCCCATTCCTTCCTCAACCTTACTTCTACGCAAGATGTCATAGGCCAGCCTTGGTCGTTTATCGTTCCATACGAAAGCTACAAATGCTTTCCGTATCTGTTTAAAAAAGGTTTCTGGTATTTTAATCGGGACTGTATGCAATATATAGATAATTCTGGGTAATATACACATTTTAATAGCACTCACTCTTCCAAACCATGTCAGATAATGTCCTGTCCAATTCTTTAGGTCCCCCACTATCCTATTTAGTAGGAATACGTAATTAAGGCTATATAGCATTTTTTGATCGGCGGTGATGTGCACCCCCCAAGTAGAACATGGAGTCCTTTTTCCATACAAAGGGGAACGCCCTCCTCAGCGACCTCGCCATCTATTGAGGTACATGACTGGGCAGAAGAATAGATTTTTCCCAGTTGATTTTAAAATTGGATAGATACTCATATCTGCCCACTTCCTGCATTAGAGCTGTTAAGGAGGTCTGTGGTGTTGAGAGATAGAACAACAAGTCATCAGCATAAGCCGATACTTTAGGATCCACCTCCCAAATACATGTCCCTCCTATTTCCCCGTTACTTCTAATCCTACAAAGAAATGGTTCCAATATTAAAGCAAATATTGTTGGTGAAAGTGGACAACCCTGTCTCGTTCCGTTTTGTATATTAAAGTAATCCGATATTGTGCGATTTACTTTAACCCTTGTAAAATAATGAGACCAGAATAATTTGACAACATTGGCTGCTTGGGGCCAATGAACGTCAGCATTTAGGTCAAGGAGAAAGGGAAGGGATTTTGGTAGGGACTTTTCGCGGCACTGATAGGAGACGGTCTGATAAAAGATAACAATATTTATTTAACAAAAAATAGGTACAATACAAAGACAATTTAAGAACAAGCCCCACATTGCACATCAGAAAGCAAAAAACAAACTGTCTTAATGTAAGTAATCGATGACCTCGACCGGTTTCGCGGTGATTTACCGCTTCTTCAGGAGGAGATTTTCTAAAAAGTATGCATAAACCTGGAACAGGGCCATCTTACAGAAAGAATGTCTGGATTGAGCATCTCAATGCCACGACATTCCCAGGATTGAATGAAATGAATTCATACAAATCTTTACGTTAACATTAACAATCCAATATGTGATCCTCTTCCAGTCTTCTAGCCCCTTATCCCCCCATTTTCTCCCCCCCCCCTTTCCTTTCCTCTTCCTATGTCCCAATTGCCATCTATCTCCAAATAGGTTGTGGTAGTTGACCTAATATGGAGGCCTCCCCAGCCTCAACATATACACATATATGGACATTAGAGGATATTTACTTTATGTAATCCTAGTTCCCCGTTTTTGGTAACTTAAAACTTTGAACTCTTATTTAGCAGCCAAGCATTGTGATGGGGTAATTCCCCTCCATGAATATGTATTTAGTACTGATTATGCTTATTGCTGTATATGCAATGGAAATGTCTGTATTTCTTGTTTACAAGCAGCGCGTTTTTTGGAACTCAGACGCCCTGATTGGCTGATCGAGCCCCAGGCCTGGCTCCTCCCCCTTCAACTGGCGCATGGAGTGTCGTCTCCGGCAGAGAGCACCAATCGGAGCCCTCTGCTTGCAGCCTATGACCTGGCGTCATGCCATTGGGTCAGCAGCTGCACACCCACGCACTCACGTGCAGGGGTTGGTGGGACGTTGGACGGCGGCGCAATTCGATGACGTCACGCGCCGTCCAGGGATGCTTACAAAAGCGGCTGACACAGCCGCTTTTGTGAGTCAGCACGGATGCTCTCCCTGGGGACACACGCCGATATTCTCTAGCCAAGGTAAGTGAGACCGACGCCTAATTACATGGCTTCTCTTTCCCTGACCCTGTTAATGTACCTATGGCTAAAAACCTCCTCCTTTGGATTCCTTAGTTGGACCAAGTGCCCAGTGATTGCCCTTACCCTGGCAATACGATACATGATACACAAGGCTGAGAACACTTGTTTCCTTGTGCCCCAGTAATCTGCGTACTTTTATCGCAGGAATGGTAAGGACTCCTTGGGGTGTCTTTATTGTCCGTTGGTCACCCTGGTGATTGGTTTTTCTAATCCACTACCTCCCTATTTCCTTGTCTTCCCTTTACATGACACCTCACTCCCTGTGCATGCTGGTGTTTCCCTACTTTGGCTACCAATTTCACTGTTTTCACTGGTCTCCCCTTTCCCCCGCCCTTCCCCCCCCCCCTTACCCAATACCCCCCCCTTTTTCCCTCCCTTACCCAACACACCTCATACATAAACCCCCTCCCCCCCTTTTCTTAGGCACATTCTGCATCACTTCACCATCCATCACCCACTCCCCTCCCCTCCCCCCCCCTTTTTCCCTCCTCACTGCATCGTTATCCTGTTTGTTCCTCTTCCCTTAACCTTTTTTCCCTCCCCTCCCCCCTCACTTAAATTCTAACCTTACTTCCTTTTAAGGTTATTCTAAATCTATCTCTTTTTCCCTCACCTCCCCCCCCCTTTTTTCTCCCCATTTAATCTACCTCCCCTCTTTCCTTCCAAATCCCCAAACCCTCCCCCCTTTCCTTTCCTTTCCCACACTGTTACCTTCCCACACCTATGTTCCCCTTCCCTTGCTCCACCCCCCTTTCTTCCCCCCCCCAATTTCCCCCCCCCCTCCATCCCCGGTTCTACCTCATGCCCACCCTCATTTACTTTATCCACTCCCTTTTAATACCTTTTAGTTTTGCCCTGTCCCCCTTTCCATTTCCCATGTCCTTCCCTTTCTTTTCTTCCCTTCTTCCCCCCCTCTCCCCTATTTCTCCCTTCCCCCACTCACCCTACTTCTGCACATTGTACTTGATACCCACCCCCTCTCTTTTCCTCCCTCTTTCCCCCCTTCCAACCCTTCCTCTTCCCCCCCCCCCTTCTCACCTTTCTCCTTCCTTTTTCCCCCCTCCCCTCACTTTCTGTCACTTACACACACTTCCCCTCACCCACTGGTGACCCACACCTCAATAATTAATGGATCATTCCCTGCATATTTTATTGATTTTACTCACCTTAATAGAGCCTGTCCTAATAAAAAATCCCCCTCCACGCACCAAAGAAGGCTTGAACCAGGCTCCGCGCTTGATCATATGACCAACCTGGGTGAGTGCTCTGCTCCACTACATAACGCGTTTTGTTGACTTTTACATAATGTATACACGTATTGTATATTTTGCTTGTTTATTTATATGTTTATGCATACTTTTTAGAAAATCTCCTCCTGAAGAAGCGGTAAATCACCGCGAAACCGGTCGAGGTCACCGATTCCTTACATTAAGACACAGTTTGTTTTTTGCTTTCTGATGTGCAATGTGGGGCTTGTTCTTAAATGGTCTTTGTATTGTACCTATTTTTTGTTAAATAAATATTGTTATCTTTTATCAGACCGTCTCCTATCAGTGCCGCGAAAAGTCCCTACCAAAATCCCTTCCCTTTCCCCTTAACCTAAATGCTGACATTCATTGGCCCCAAGCAGCCAATGTTGTCAAATTATTCTGGTCTCATTATTTTACATATTAAATGGGATGTAGGCACCTTTTTACCTTTGTTCTAAAAGAGGCTACACTCTCTTCGTTTCTCAATTACTTTAACCCTTGCTCTTGGACCTGCATATAGGGCCATTACCCATCCCATCATGCGGTCCCCCAGGACCACCCCCCTCAGAACTTCACTCGTAAAACCCCAATTCACCCCATCAAAGGTTTTTTCAGCGTCCAGCGATAACACGATCTTTGGGGTTTTCTCTGGCCCATATTGCATCCAATGAAGAAGGTGAAGTGCCCATATGGTATTGTCCCTTGCCTCATGTCCTTTCATAAAGCCTGTCTGATCTGGGTGAACTAACGCCCCAATATGTTCTTGTAACCGTAGGGCTAGGATTTTGGCCAGCAGTTTAGTGTCCGAGTTGAGCAGTGAAATAGGCCTATAATTGGCACAGTTCTGGGGGTCTTTCCCTTCTTTTGGGAGTACAGTAATAAACGCCAGCAGGGCTTCTGCAGGCAGTGGATTAGTTGTATCAATTGTATTAAAGTAATTACAAAGTGGCTTTATCAGCGAAGGTAAAAAAAAAATTATAATAAGTATTTGTCAATCCATCTGGGCCAGGACTTTTCCTTGTCAGCAAGGCTGTTATTGCTCTGCTCAATTCTTCCACTGTTCCCCAAACCACTTATTATGGTAAGGAGCTCCATCATGCTGGCAAGGGCATTGTTGTTCATCACCAAACTGTTCTTTGATGGTTAGTAACCATTTAAAACAACATATTTGATTTTTCACTACAGCAGCAGTATATAATGAGTTTAGAAATTGTAGAGAAATGCTTAAATAATGCATTACAATTTAACTACACCCATTAGATTTTAGACAACTAAAACTCGACAAAAATGAAGTGGAGATAAACGAAAACTACTGCAGAAGACCAAAATAGGACTAAATACTAAAATGCTATTTTAGTCCCAAGACAAAAAAAATGTGCTGCCAAAATTAAAATGTTACATTCAGTTATAAAATGAATGCAATTTATGAACGAAAACCACATACAAATACAGTGTAATCCACACAAAGGTTAAGGTATGTTAGCTGCTGCCCCCCTGACAAACCCCACAAGGAGGAGTGATTGGAGATGAAATAAGGAGAAGGGGTGGTGGTGCTGCTTAAGTTGCAGGTGTGTTAGTGCAATCCAATCCAGCCTGGGTGAAGTTTCCTGGAGCAATAAAAACACACTACCCTGTATGATGTGGGTGTGGTATATGTTATACGAATGTCGGTTGACCTCTGGGATGCTCATATGAAATTAAGAGCTACCCTATATACCGTCAGAAGTAGACCCTTATATTGGTTGGCCAGGAATGGTGAAGAGGATAAGATCCCTGTGCTGTAATTAATTGGTGAAGGCTTCCCCTCGGGGAGCTGTAGAATATAGTGATAAAATCCCTCTTAGTGCATAACAAATTAAATATATGTTGCTCATAGAATGTGAGGGAAATGAACCTGTGCTACAAATAGATTTGATACCATGTGCAAATCAAAAAAAAAAAAAAAGAAGCAAAATAGTAAATTAAAGTTAATGACCAATGATCCTTCGTGACAGGTGTGTTAAAAAAAAAAGTCCTAAATAGCCTATATTCGTGGATCAATAGGCTAGTGCTGATAAAAATCAAATAGCAGTGAGTCCATGTGCAATGCAGAAACCGGACGGATGTGACTTCCAATGCAGGGCATGTAAAGAGCCCCAGTGGGCTTAACAAGGCAAAATGGGCAAAAAATGGAAGGAAAAAGAAAAGAATAGGGTGCTCCAAATGGTGCAGGTCAAATTAAACCGTGACAGGTTTAACTTAAAATGAACAAAAACATAAAATAGGATCACGTGAATAGTAATAAAAGCAGTATGGGATGCTGTAAAGCAGACCAGACGTGTTTTGGCTTAGAGAGAACGTCAACAGGGGCATATATGAATATGCCCCTGTTGACGGCTCTCTAAGCCGAAACGCGTTGCCTTGTGAGCCCACTGGGGCTTTTTACATGTCCTGCATTAAAAGTCGCATCTGTCCGGTTTCTGTGATTGGTGGTATTCCTCTCATCGGATTCATACAGCCATCGCCGTCCGGGGAGGCCGTCTATGCAGAGATTCAGGTCCGCTGAGACCACTACGCCATTAAGACTTGTTGTTATCACAAACAGTTGAGTCCACACCTTCTGGTAAGAGTTCCTATTTTACTTACCTTTTCAAGTTGATGCATTGGTGATCCCTTCAGGCAACTGTATACTCAATGTTGTTATCTATTGATCCACTCAGCATCACAAGTTTTGAGACACTCTCACACAGACTTCACATATAAACATTTTTGTGTGTATCAATATTTGTGTCATAATTATTTATCACAATATTTATTAGCGCTGCACTATTGTTTCACCATTTCTTTTACACTTTGTGTGCTGACAGCTTTTTCATGTATACTTTTGGTTTAGCGCAGTTTTTTTCCTCTTTTTTCCATGTTAGGCAAATTAGTCTAGCGCCCCCATAAAGCGGCTGCTCTGCTTCCACCCGGCATTCCGCAACTGTGTGTGTGTGTGTGTGGAGGGCACTTCTAATTTTGACTGTCCTATCATCCTGGACCACAAACCTTCATCGTTCAATGTTTCTGTTGCACCATTGGCATGGTTATATTTTCTTAGTCCTCTCAATGAAATTATCAGAAATTTGTGCTTAAAGTAGAACTATAATCAACACTTTTTTCCCCCATTTTGGATAGAGTAAGGGAGGGTTATAGACCCTGTCAGTTTATTTTTTTACCATCCCTGTCCAATTGCGGAGATATCCCTTCACTTCCTGCCCCATAGCCAAACAGGAAGTGAGAGAAAAACTATGCAAATTAAGGGAATTCATTGCCCACTCCCAGGGCCCTCAGAACTAGTGTCATGCTCCCCCCCCCCCCCCCCGGAAAATTTCAGGACGGGTCTTAAAAAAACAGGTTGTGGCCTTGACAGGAAGGGGTGGTCATATTTAAATTTGGGGGCAGATGTTTATTCAGGCCTAGGGCAGCACAAAACCTAAATACACTACTGCATATTAGGGCTTATTTAGACATGATCCGATTTACAGCATGTTTTTAGATTGAGGGAGGAAACCCATGCAGGCACAGGGAAAACATGCAAACTCCAGGCAGATGGTGTTACAGGCGGGATTCGAACCAGCAACCCTTTTTGCTGCTAGATGAAAGTGCCATCCACTACACCACTGTGGTGCACGAACACGTATCTAGAGATTTAGGTTCTTGTGTCCACTTGTGAAAATACAAGTTGGTCATGGCTAGGGATGAGCCAAACACAATCCCCCGGCAGGAATGAGCTTCATGTTCGAGTCAAACATAAGTTTGACTCAAACATTGGCTGTTCGCTTGTTTCCGCAAATTTGGGGTGTTCGCGGCAAATTCTAAAAGCAGCGGAACACCCTTTAAAAGACTATGGGAGAGAATGATAGACGATTTTAAAGGTTAATATGCAATTGTCATAAAAGGTCTTTGGTGACCCGGGTCCTGCCCCAGGGGACATGTATCAATGCAAAAAAAAAAAAAAAAAAAAGTTTGAAAAATGGCAGTTTTTTCAGGAGCAGTGATTTTAATAATGCTTAACCACTTCCGTACCGTAGGATGTCATATGGCCTTCCGTGGGGGATATCTAAATGATGCCTGCAGCCAGGGCTTGACAAATCCTGGTCGCCATGGCGACTAGAAATAGTGTCCTGGCGACTTGGCTTGGAAGGTGGGCAAAAAAATATGTTTTTATTTTTTTGTGAGCTGGCGCTATCTGGTGGTAGGCCGTTGGTATTACAAGTCATTACCACCAGATGTGAGCTGGCGCCATCTGGTGGTGGCCGTTGGTATTACAAGATAAGCATTACAAGTTAAACAGCAATTCTAATGTCATTTTTGTCTAATTGTCATTGTGCGCGCAAGCTCGTCGGGACAGGGTGATTTTCTGGCTCCTAACTTTTTTAGCTGGCTCCTAGATTCCAAGCAAATTTGTCAAACCCTGCCTACAGCTACAGGCATCATTCAGATATCCTTTTTACAGGCAGCGATTGTGCGCACCATAATAACAATCATAGCGGCGGTTTCCGCTGCTTGATCGTTCTTACAGGTGGCGGGAGGCGACATCCCCACTTCTGCCACCATCCAGCGCTTCTCCGGGCTCTCCCGTGCCATCGGAGGCCCGAAGAACAAATTGGTCACCGCCGAAGAGCATAAAGATTTAAAAAAAAAAACGCTGATCTCATGCTTTCCAGCCTGGAGGAGAGATGTGGGGTCTTATTGACCCCGCCTCTCCATAAAGAGGACCTGTCGCACACTATTCCTATTACAAGGGATGTTTACATTCCTTGTAATAGGAATAAAAGTGATATAAAAAAAATGAAGTGCAAAAATAAAAAGAATTGAGTCAAAAAAAAAAAAAATTAAACGCTGGTCACCAGTAGCTCACACCCAGAAGCGAATACACACGCAAGTCCTGCCCACATATGTAAACGCCATTCAAACCACACATGTGAGGTATCGCCACGGGTGTTAGAGCGAGAGCAATAATTCTAGCACTAGACCTCCTCTAACTCTAAACTGGTAACCTGTAAAAAAATTTAAAGTGTCGCCTATGTAGAATTTTAAGCACCGAAGTTTGGCGCCATTCCATGAGTGTGTGCAATAATTAAGCGTGACAAGTTAGGTATCCATTTACTCGGTGTAACATCATCTTTCACATTATCCCCAAAAAATTGGGCAAACTTTACCGTTTTTTTTAAATTAAATTTCCAAAACAAAAAAAAGGCGTTTGAAAAATGATTGCGCGAATACCTTTGGAGATAAAAAGTTGCAGCAACCGCCACTTTATTCCCTAGGGTGTCTGAGATTTTATATATATATATAAAATTTGGAGGTTCCGAGTAATTTTCCAGAAATATTTAGGGTTTTTACATGGAGAAGTGCCAGAATAGATGCGATATGGAAGTGGTTAAAGTGAAATAAAAGTGAAATATTCCTTTAAATTTAGTACCTGGGGTGTGTGTATAGTATGCCTGTGAAGTAGTACATGTTTCTCGTGCTTAGAACTGTCCCTGTACAAAATTTCATTTCTGAAGGGAAAAAATATAATACTCGGGGCTATAAAGAATACAGAGAAAGGTAATTTAAAGTCATTGATAAATAAAAAAAAAACCTGGGGGTCCCCCCAAATTCAATTACCAGGCCCTTCAGATCTGGCATGGATATTAAGGAGAACTCTGCGTCAAATTAAAAAAAAAAATGGCGTGGAGTTTCCCCCAAAAATCCATACCAGACCCTTTATCCGAGCACGCAACCTGGCAGGCTGCAGGAAAAGAGGGGGGGCGAGAGCGCTCCCCTCCTGAACTGTACCAGGTCACATGCCCTCAACATGGGGAGGATGCTTTGGTGGTTGTGGGGGTCCTCGGTTAGAAAAGAACTGTCAGAAGAACAGAAGCATCACACAGCGGGAACTTCCCATGGAAGCGCATCATCCGGAGAACGAAGCAGGGAAGAAGAAGCCAGAACAAGATGCAGACGAGAACACAGAAGGAAGAAGCAGAGGAAGAACAAGATGGAGGAAGAAATTCGAATGGAGAGAAGATGGGAGAAGAAGCGGGGAAAGCAGAAGACATTAAGAAATTAACAAAAAACGGCTATTGTCAAATTTTTTACACTTTTTTTGTGAAATGGTAGGGGTACCCCATTACCATTTCACAAGGGGGGGCCGGGACCTTGGGGGTACCCTTTGTTAAAGGGGTCTTTCAGGTTCCGATAAGCCCCCCCGCCTGCAGACCCCCACAACCACCGGGCAAGGGTTGTGGGGATGAGGCCCTTGTCACCATCAACATGGCGACATGGTGCTTTGAGGGGTCACAGACCCACAAAGCATCCTCCCCATGTTGAGGGCATGTGGTCTGGTACGGTTCAGGAGGGGCCGCTCTCTCATCCCCACCTCATTTCCTGCGGCCTGCCAGGTCGCGTGCTCGGATAAAGGGTCTGGTATGGATGTTTGGGGTGGAGTTTCCATTAATATCCATACCAGACCTAAAGGCCTGGTAATTGAATTTGGGAGGATCCCCACACATTAATTTTTTTAAATCAATGACTTTTCTCTGTATTGCCAGGAGCCGACAATTCATTCTAGCCGCGAGTGGTTTAATATGACTTTTTCCTTCAGAAATTTCATTTTGTGCAGGGACAGTTCTAAGCACAGGAAACAAGTGCCAATTTACAGGCATACTATACACCCCCCCCCCCTGGTACAAAATGTAATTGTTTCGCCTTAAGAGCCCAGCCGTAGGGCGCTCGTGACACGGTCCGAAGCTCCGTGACTGTGCCCGCGGGACCTGATCGCCGCAGGAGTCCGTGATCAGGTCACAGGAGCTGTAGAACAGGGAGAGGTGTGTGTAAACACACCTTCCCCGTTCTTCTCCGTGGCAGTGCCACTGATCGTCTGTTCCCTGATATAGGGGACGATTAGTGACGTCACACCTACAGCCACGCCCCCTGCAGTAAGAATCACTCCCTTAGGGCACACTTAACCCCTTAGCGCCCCCTAGTGGTTAACCACTTCATTGTCATTTTCACAGTAATCAGTGCATTTTTATAGCACTTTTCGCTGTGAAAATTACAATGGTCCCAAAAATGTGTCAAGAGTGTCCCGAAATGTCTGCCATAATGTTGCAGTCACAAAAAAAACGCTGATCGCCGCCATTACTAGTAACAAAAAAAAATTATGAAAATGCCATACAACTATGCCCTATTTTGTCAACGTTATAACTTCCGCGCAAACCAAACAACAAAGAATACGTATCTGCCTAAACTGAGGGAAAAAAATGTTTTTTTATATATATATTTGCTGGGGATATTTATTATAGCAAAAAGGAAAAAACATTGCTTTTTTACAAAATTGTCGCTGTATTTTGGTTTTTATAGCGCAAAAAATAAAAACCGCAGAGGTGATCAAATACCACCGAAAGAAATCTCTATTTGTGGGGAAAAAAAGGACGCCAATTTTGTTTGGGAGCTACGTCGCATGACCGCGCAATTGTCAGTTAAAGCGACGCAGTGCCGAATCGCAAAAAAGGACAAGGTTCTTAACCTGCATAAAGGTCCGGGTCTTAAGTGGTTACAATTAACACTTTTGATTTCTCCCATAGACTTCTAAAAAGTGTTCCGCGGCACCTACCGTTTACATAATTATTATTGCATTGCGCTCGTCTGCTGTGCCAGTTCACACGCTCAATTAATGATTTATCTGGCGCACCAATTAAGGCATGAACCAGCGCAGCGCATTGTTCATAGTAAATCAGCCCCATAGTATTGTGTGTTTCTTCCAAACAACTCAACTTTGGTTTCATCTGTCCAAAGAATATTTTGCCAGTACCGCTGTGGAACATCCAGGTACTCTTGTGCAAACTGTAAAACGTGCAGCAATGATTTATTTGGACAGCAGTGGCTTCCTCTGTGGTATCCTCCCATGAAATCCATTCTTGTTTAGTGTTTTACGTATCGTAGATTTGCTAACAGGAATGTTAGCATATGCCAGAGACTTTTGTAAGTGTTTAGATGACACTCTAGGATTCTTCTTCACATCAATGAGCAGTCTGCGCTGTGCTCTTGCAGTCATCTTTACAGGACGGCTGAACTTTCTCCATTATAGACAATTTGTCTTACCATGGACTGATGAACAGCAAGGCTTTTGGAAATACTTTTATAACCCTTTCCAGCTTTATGCAAGTCAACCATTCTTAAATCGTAGTTCCTCAGAGCTCTTTTGTGCGAGGCATCATTCCAATCAGGTAATGCTTCTTGTGAAGAAAAAAAAAAAAAAAAAAAACAGAACTGCTGTGCGGTTTTTTTATAGGGCAGGGCAGCTGTAACCAATACCTTTAATCTCATCTCATTGATTGGACTCCAGTTGGCTGACACCTCACCCCAATTAGCTCTTGGAGATGTCATTAGTCTAGGGGGTTCACATACTTTTTCCACCTGCACTGTGAATGTTTACATGGTGTGTTCAATAAAAAAAAAACATTAACATTTAATTCTTTGTTTAAGCAGACCGATTGTTTATCGTTGTGACTTAGGATGAAGATCAGATCACATTTTATGATCAATTTGTGCAGAAATCCATATCATTCCAAAAGGATTCACATATTTTTTCTTGCAACTGTATTTGCAGCTATTGCCAGCATCCCTTGTGTGAAGCTCCCTGTCAGAGGATCACATACATATGAGAGCTGCAGATTACTGTTACATTGCTTAGACCAGTACCAGAATGATAGACAATATTGGGATCAGCATGTAAACATACAAATGTGGTATAACAGCAAAGAAAGTAGAGAAAGGAAAAAATGTAAGGGGGGGGGGGGGGTGTCGGTGCAGGAAGAAGCAGTCGCGATTGTCAAACACAAGCATCCGACACACCCAAAAATGTAGGCTTCCTTATAAAGATTTCAATTTAAAAAGTACAAATCCGTTACGTGGGGAAAAAGAGAGGCAATCTTGTACACAATACTAAAGCTCAATTGTTTCAAGGATTCAAAATAAATTTGGGTCTGGGGAAAGGTCTACCTAGGTCTGTAGGTCACACCATACCTTACAGTGGAGTCTGAAGAGCCCGTAACTATGACTCGCTCATCATACTGTAAACAGAGGACTGATCCAGTGTGGCCTGTTAGAATTTTTAGACATTCCAATGTGGTTTTATCCCATATCTGCAGTGAAATACACAGAAACCATTTAGAAACTTATTAACATGTTGAAACAGTTAAAATGATCTAACAGATGTCAACTCTAGAACAAATTATGACAGTGTATTTTCACTACAGCTTCTCTGAACTATTTGAAATGAGAGGAAACTCACTCTCGCCAAAAAGACAAAGAGGAACATACGGGGTTGATTTACCAAAGGCAAGTTGCTCCAGAGCTTAGTTAACGAGAAGCTTTTTTTTCCCTTGCATATGATTGGGTATTCCATGTAAATGACGCTTTACCACATTTACCAAGCTCTGGAGCAGCTGCACTTGCAGAGTGAACAATATATTTGCCATTAGTAAATCAACCCCAGTTTCTTCTCATTAACAATGAAGACCATATTTTTGTCTCTGCCAGTAAGGTCTACCAGCAGAATAAACAGGGTTAATTATGGTAAACATTAACTTCCTTCAAATATCAAATGAAAATGAAAGCACAAGTAAAATTAAGCAACAATAATAAAAAAAAATTTTTATCAACATTGTAGTGTGCGATTTAGAACATTTAACAAATATAAACAGACATTGTATAGAAAAAAAGGGGAAAAAAAAAGTCTACAAAAATAACAAATAGCAGCCAGCACAACAAAGGATCAATCTGCGTGTGAATAAACAAAGTGGTAAAGTGCAGCGCTAAATATGATTTAAGTGAACACCTGCTACTTAAACATGTATTGATAGCAGAGTCTTACTGTGGTACATACAACAAATACTGTCATTCAATAAAATATATAGTGAACAGTGACACATTTACATATGACGAAAAGTGCTAGTGCATAGTTTTTATATAGTCCACAAAGTGTTTCCAGTGGATGAAGTGACTCTCCAAGGTGAGCAATAATAAAACAGTTGTCTGTAGGTATTCCACCACCGATAAAAAAAATAGGCTTACCAGATATGTTGAACCCAAGCAGGCATAAGCCCAATGAGTCAACAGAGTTTGTGGTATAGCACAGTGGTCATCAACCCTGTCCTTAGGGCCCACTAACAGGCCAGGTTTGCAAGATAACTGAAATACATGACAGTTGATATCAATTGCTGCTCAGTAAATGCAGTATTCTAGTCTGCATCTCCCCAAGGTAATACATAAAACCTGGCCTGTTAGTGGGCCCTGAGGACAGGGTTGATGACCACTGGTATAGCACACCCAGGGGAGGAAAGTATATCGGCATACACAGCTTCCAATGTAGACATATGAGGCAGAACACCGTCACAATATTTGTGCCAGTAGGGTTCAAGCAAGGATGCAGTGACACAAACTCAAAGGGCAATTCATCCAAATAATAAATTGGTAGAAGAGAAAATAGGCCACAATGCTATACGATTTCAACAAGAAACAATTATCGTATAAGTAAAAAATGGACACTCACATTTGAGAAGATATTAAAAGCATGTAGATAAAATCAAAATGACGCAGTGGCATCAGCAGAGCCCGTCCTGACGTTTCGCCCTAAACAGGCATCCTCTGGGGTGCTGGACCACTGCGTAATTATAATAAGAGGGTCACCCCTAATGAGAGCCAGCTCCATGATCACCGCAATCCCAGTCAAATCACTTCCCATCTCCAAAGATGGCGCCTTGGCTTGCACGGCAAGCCTCATTTTGGTATATATTGAAACCGTATGAGGTGGGCCAAGCCTCTATTTGAAGGTATGGTCAGAAATGTTAATTCATTTCCATTAACCCTACATGGTAAATAGCCCATGGACACAGAGGGTTGGTAAAGAAGAACTATAAAACGGAAAACAATGTATATTAAACCAACTAAATATTTGACATGTTGTAATATAAAGTTATCTTATCAAAAAAAGGATTTATATTTAGAGCGACTTAGCGGCGACAAACAATCGACAAAATATCACTAGAGCAGGAAGGAATGCTATCAGGAACCACAGTGAACACAACGTCCAAACTGGCAGAAGATACGGTTCCGACCTTGCTCTGAGCAGAAAAATAGCAGAATCCGGAAGTCCCCGTCATGGTCTTGAAACCAGAAGTGTCCCCTATCAGACTTTCCCGAAAATTATAGTGGTGTCACAAGTGTGACAAGACAGTAATGGGGCCAAATTATGGTTTAGTTAATTAAATGGAACTAACCAAACTGATTTATTATTTGGATTAATTGCCTTTGAGTTTGTGTCACTGCTTCCTTGGTTGAACCCTACTAGCAATATTGTGATGGCCTTCCGTCTCATATGTATACATTGGAAGCTGTGTATGCGGATATATTTTCCTCCTCGGTTGACTCATTGGGCGTATGCCTGGTTGGGTTCAACATATCTGGTAAGCCTCTTTTTTTATCGGTGGTGGAATATCTACAGACAACTGTTATATTATTGCTCACCTTGGAGAGTCACTTCATCCACTGGAAACACTTTATGGACTATATAAAAACTATGCAAAAGCACTTTCCTTCATATGTAAATGTGTCACTGTTCACTATATATTTTACTGAATGACAGTATTTGATTTATATTGTATATTTGTTGTATGCACCACAGTGACTCTCCGCTATCAATACATGTTCGAGTAGCAGGTGTTCAAGTTTATCATATTTAGCGATGCACTTTACCACTTCATAAACAGACATTATCCCCAAATTGGCTGCAAAAGTGTAAATACATCAACAAGATGGTATGCCCATAATCTAAACAGTTTAAAGTGGTATTAAAGTGGAATTTTAGGCTCCACGCTTAAAACTGCTCCCAACCCCACTCTTAGGCCTATTTCAACTAGCCTTGTACAAGGAAAATGCTTATACCTGCCTATGCTCAGGTCCAGTCACGTGATCTGCTTCCAGTTGTGGCTTTAGGCGTGAGGCGGGACAGCCGACAACAGATGCCGCATAGTGAGCCTGTGGGCAATGTCACTGTCCAGGCATGCCAGCCGTTTGTCAGCGATCTCTCCTCTCCCCTGAAGTTGGCCACCATGGAGAGCACGTGCCTGGACTGGAGAACCCTAAAAATAGGCAATCACCCTCCTTCTACAGGATAGTTAGAAGCGAGTTGGGAGCCATGTGAGGCTTAAGTAAAGCATGGAATTCAACTTTAAAACCAAAAATGTTATACATTGCACCTTACCAATCAGATGTGGTCACTGTATTCGTTTTCTTTTTTGAGGCTTTCCCTCAGTTTTCATCTGATGATCTGGTTATTGGCACACCTTAATGCAGGGGTGGCCAACCAGTGGCACGCGGAGCCCTCTGATGTGGTCCGCGACCTCTTGCTCTGGAATGGCGGTTTGGCAAGCCCAGATCGCAGGTTGTCAACGTGCCATACCACAGCATCAGTGTTGTGAATGAAGACGGTGGTAGGGGAAGAAAGTGGCTGCGGAGCAAAGCCCCATAAGCCGATGCTTCCTCCAAAGCGCCAGCTTTTGCCACAGGTGTAGTCTATGGCAAAGTGCAGCTAACCCGCAGGATAGACACAGGTGGACTACAATGCACCCGCAGTGTGGGTAAACCGCAGCACATCAGTGTGAAAGCAGTCTTAGGCCCTTTTCATCAGCCTGACCAAATGGGACCTTCACTTCACCTCTATAGAGCTACAGATATCTGTTTACGCCCACCTACCTCCAATCAAAAAAACAGAAGGAAATTTGTCCCCTTCCATCTGGGTGGATCAGAGAGCCTCTTGAGTAGCCGTGACCTGTCATCTGCCCGCTCCGCTCATAATGGCCCGCGATTGGTTACCAAGTTGCTTAGTGGCCCTTGCTCTTCAAAAGGTTGGGTACCCCTGCCTTAATGCATTAGGGTGCCTACACTCTGGGAGGAGCAGCAACAGAGACACCTTTCGATTGCAACATTGTCAGTTTCGAGGGAGGGTACCATTAGATGTACCAGCAGATTTAGATACACTAACAAATTGAAGAGCAATTCCAGCTAACAATTTTTAAACAGTTACAGCAACAGTTGTGCCTTTTGAAATAAAGGTTTTTACATAAAAGTTGATCACCAAGCATCCATGTCAGTGTTAAATGGTTTGTTTCAACACCAACTGTTACATCTGGAGGTCAGCTTGTTCTGCTGAAGAGCAGCAAACCCTGGCAGGAACACAAGGTGAAAAAGCAAGCAACATGTGTTAGGTTGGATGAGGATACCCTTTTACCCATAGCAATATGTCAACTGCTTTACATGGCAAGAAAATTAATAATTTTTAATGGTCATCGCCAGCATCACCTGCAGTGGATCAAAGAGGTAAATTCCAATCTCCATATATATAAATTTATTTATCAACATAGGGGTTGGCCACACAAAGTTGAACAAAATTTGGGGATCGTAGCTGAATACTCCAAGGGTCGCACCCGTGGCTTTGATTAGAGATAGATTACTATCTTAGGGTGCAGAGACCATAGGCATACCCTCACAAGGTTCTCAAAGGCCCCTTTTTCACACTGGGGCAGACGGTGTGTCGGCAGTAAAGCACAGCGATTTTTAGTTGCGCTTTACCGTCAATTTTGTAGCGCTATTCGGCCCCTTCTAGCAGCCAAAAAAGGGGTTAAAACCACCCGCTTTTAGCGTTTTAGTGCCTGCAAAGCGCCTCAGTGTGAAAGGGGTCAAAATATAGGGATTTTCAATTGCTGATAGACTGAGATTGCAAAGGCCCAAGTCCATCTGAATTTCGATCCCTCTACATGAATCGAAATTCAGCCAGTTCAGCAGGGACTGGCTGGAATTTAGATCCATGTATGGGCTAGCAGATCAACTGACTTGTGTACAAACCAGCCTGTCAGGTTTTTTTTCATGAACGATCAGTGGCAACAGCTATTGCCAGCAACACTGACCATTAATTCTACGGGCGGAGAGGGCTCCCCCACCTGTAAAATACAACAGCACAACAGGAGGATTCCCCCATTGAACGTGTGGACTGGGGAGTCGGCTCTTCATTAAAATCCTCCAAGCAAAAAATAAAAATCATGTGTGGCCTACTTAAAACTATAATAAGGCTTACCTATAGGTAACTAAAGATCTCCTAAATGTGCACCGTTTAGGAGATATTTACTTTAGATGCCGTCACCAGGCATATGCTCTGATGGAACGGTATACCTGTGCAGTTCCTTTGCCATAAAGGAGTTTTAAAAAAGTCAGCGGTTTACTACAGCTTTAAAATAATTAAAAAGTAGTATCTGACTAAAAGAAAGCAAGCCTAGAAAAGAAAACAAATGCAGCCATATCTTAGAAATGGTAAGTTGCAAGATGAGGTTTGCTTTGGGTTTCAATACGATTTTAAAATGGTCCTATAAACGGGACCGAGAATCATAAATTGCCTCCTGAACCTTAATAGAAACCTACAACTGTCTATCAGAATTACTGGTACACTTCCAGAACATCTTGGAAGTACTGAATTCTGAGCTGAAGCTTGATAGAGACTGGCACCAAGTTTAAATACTGCAGAAAAAAGCACAAAAAAATGATTTTTGACTTCCCTGTAAAATCCTTTGCTTGGAGTTGGCACAGAACCATAGTCAGACTATCAGGTTATGCAGCTACCGGTACTTTCAGGTGATTGGACACCATCAAACCAAACAGAAAGGGCAGCCCTGATATAACCTCTCCAAACTTCAGGAAGCCTCAGTTTAGGAGCAAGCAATAAGGAGTGAATGATAACAGAGGAGGGACCCGTATCCTTAACTGTAAAATCATTTTTCTGAAGAACATAAAAATCATAAACTGCACAGGATCCTATTCTTTGACAATTTAGATGCCCATATGATACGGAGGAGAGGCAAATGCAGCAAACACCAATCAGAATGCCTAACAAACTGGCAAGGATAAAGCTTGAAAACTCAGAGCAACCCGTAGCACCTAAAGAACGAAAATGGCATCACATGAGTGAAGACATCCATCTGGTAAAACTTAAAGTTGTAAATCTCTGAAATTAAAATTGAATATCTTCCTATAGTGTATACTTGCCTCTATTCAAAGCACCCAGTGTGATTTCTGTCTGCTCTTTTATTCCTCTGCTATCTGCACCAGTCACCAACGAGGTCAATGTGACACATCAGATCCCTGCCCCCTGTGCCTGCTGGTGCAGAAATGCTGTGTAAAATGTGCACTTTAAAAGGCTGGAGAGAGAGGGCTGCAGATAAAAAAAGGTACGACTTATGTAAGAGGATTTGTTTCATCTCTGTATCACTTTAGGCTAGTCACTTCAGTGGCTATATGTGAGGGTTTACAATCAAACACTTTGAAGCAGGGCTTGACAAATTTGCTTTGAACCTAGGAGCCAGCTTAAAAAGTTAGGAGCCAGTTTTTTTTAACCACGTGCCTACTGGTTACGTACACCCCCCTTCCTGCCCAGGCCAATTTTCAGCTTTCAGCGCTGTCACACTTTAGGCCCGTACACACGATCGGATATTCCAACAAATGTTGGATGGCCATGCTCTTAAATAATCCGACAACTAATGTGTTCCGTCGGATTATCCGATGGTGTGTACATAAATCCGGACTAAAATCCAAAGTACAAACACGCATGCTCTGAACCAATGCCAACCATCAGACATCATTAGCAGAAGTTGCCCAAAGAGTGGCTGTAAAGAGCTGAAAAATCATGTAGTTTCGTGAATATTGGCTAAAAAAATTATGCCATCTGCATGCAGAACAAGTTCACGGCCAACACCCTTCAGACAAATCCACTGATTTGTCCGATGGAAATCCGATTGTGTATATAAGGCTTTAGAATGACAATTACTGTCATAGTAAAAAGTCTCAGTAAAGTCATGCAACACTGTACCCAAATTAAATTTTTATAAAAAAAAAAAAATTCCACACAGAGTTTTCATTTGGTGCCATTTAATAATCACTGGGGTTTTTTTTTTTCTAAATATGTGAAAAAGACCAACATTTTTGAAAAGCTGCACTAATGGGCACTGATGAGGCAGCACTTACAAGGCTGTGCTGATGGGCACTAATGAGGCAGCACCAATGGGCACTGAAGAGGAGGCACTAAAAGAAGAGGAACTGATGGGCAATAAGGAGGCTGCACTGATAGATGGCAAACACCAGCTCTCAAGCTGTTTAGGGGGTAGCAAGCTTCAGACCCAACCCGACACATCCATCCCCCCCCCCCCCCCCCCCCACCATCATGCAATATCACTGCGGCTAACAAATGCCCAGTCACTGGGAAGGCATTTCTAGTCACAATGGCAACCTTGTGCCTGGGATTTATCAAGCCCTGCTTTAAAGTGTTAAAAGAAGACCAGCGGTGACCTTGCAAGTGGTTATGAGCAGCGATAAAACATGATAAATGGGTTATGGTGCAAAAGTAAAAAAAAATAAAAAAGTTAAAAAAAAGGTTTGCTTCTTGGATCAGAGAAATTAAAATTGTCCAGACACCTAAAGACATGAACAACGAAGGCTTGCTGAGTGTGAGAGACATTAATGCTAGGGCTGTCCATACAGTGCCAGTGTCCAATCACCTACAAAGGTAGCTGCATAACCCTATCTAAGACCAATGTAACCTTAATGATAAAAGTATAA
This sequence comes from Rana temporaria, assembly GCF_905171775.1. Taxonomy (NCBI): domain Eukaryota; kingdom Metazoa; phylum Chordata; class Amphibia; order Anura; family Ranidae; genus Rana; species Rana temporaria. Next base: position 282,461,559 of record NC_053491.1, on the reverse strand, counting down.
AAAATATATTATATTGCAAGAAAGATGAAACGTGAACAATTTGAAAAAAAATGTCCCAATTCCACATCCATAAAGTGAACTCAAAACGAGCTGATCCAATGTTCAATCTGTGAAGACACCCAGTGCTCCCCAATAGACAGGGCAAGTATATCTGCTTATCAGATTTTAAGACCCTCCGGGGTCTATATGTGCATTTTTGAGGCTCAACCACATCCGCTACTCAGCCTGCTTAATTGGATTCCAGAGGTGTATACCCCATAGTTATCAGAAAGGACCATAACCTGCTGACCTCTCAACATCTTCTGGATAAACCTTTTATGGGCAGTATCCAGGTTAGATTGTGAAGAATTGGCTTCATTAAATTATACATTATTTCATAAGGCAAGGACTTCCAAGGTCTCTCATGATAATACAAGTCATAATATAGCCAATGATTCCAATACCAGCATCTATATTAATCACAGAAGTCATCCAATTGGACAAAACGTGCGTCAGGCTAGGCACGGAGTAGAGGTGATGTCCGTATGCTCATGGAGGGTGCTGGACGATCCAATGTTTCCATTTTGAGCCTAATCTTATGTACAACTTTTAATAAATTCTTGTTTGCTTTTAAAGAATGGTGCACAAAGAGTTCATTTTCCTTTTTCATATGATGAATGTGTGACCAGACTCTGAAGCTTCCCAATATCTGTGGGGCATACACCTGTGGAATCCAATTAAGCAGGCCAAGTAGCGGATGTGGCTGAGCCCATAGTGAGGGGTGAAAGCTCACTAATGCGCATATAAACCCTGGATGGCCTAAAAATCTGTTTAGCAGATATACTTGTCTATTGGGGAGCACTGGGTGTCTTGGATCAGCACGTCTTGAGTTCACTTTATGGATGTGGCATTTGGACCATTAACATTTTTCTTTTTTCACGTTTCATCTTTATTGCAATATAATAGATTTTTTTTTAATACTTTTATCATTAAAAAGGTCACATTTTGACAACACTACACGTTTTAATTTTTTGGTATGAAGTGTACATTGCTGTGAGAGGTGCTGTCGGTCACGGATCATCAGTGTCACTTATTTTAATTCACTTTATATGCACTTAATCGCAATATCTCCTATTACTTTAGAAGAAACCTTAAAATAATTTTAGGTCTTAGGGCCCTTTCACACGGGCGGACGAACGGACCATTTATTACAAGTCCGTTTACAGACTTGTAATGTATCTTTATGGGATTGCAGACGTTAGCGGATGATGCATCCGCTAACGTCCGCAAAAATCCGCGTCTGCAAAGTTCCGCTTTTTCAGACGGAAGAAAACACTATTTTTCTTTAGTCAGGCGGAACGGATCGGATGAATACGGACACACGGTCCGTATTCATCCGATTCCCCATAGGGGAGAGCGGAGGAGAGACAGGGCGGTCTCTGCACTGTGTGGGGGGACCGCCCTGTCCGCCGACAGCTCAGCGGGGATTAACGGAGGAATCCCCGCTGAGCCAAACGGGCTAACGGAGCGGATCAATACGGATCCGCTCCGTGTGAAAGAGCCCTTAGGGAACACCCGCTAAAATCAATTCATTGGGTTTAAGTAGGAAAACATCCCTTATATTAGTGGCTAGTGGAAAGAAAGCCCCCTTTACATTGGTAGTCACAAAGTCATCTTTAAAGGAAGCTAAAAAGATCATTGCAGCAAATTAAGGTATACAGCACATTAAGGTACACAATATTGCAAAAAGATGTGCGTCTCAGGTACAGTTTTTACTAGACCAGTAGATACAAAAAAAGCCATATTGAAAAACATACTGTATATTGGCGTTTGAGTAAGAGGTATGTACTGTAGTCACATGTAAATCAAGGCCACCTCAAGAAATACATGGGATGGCTATAAAACCCTCAATATCCATCGAATATAAACAAATCCAACCAAATCCTGGTTGGAAAAACAAACAGAACTATCTTTACCCAATTATTCAAATGGCTATTCATAGTATTACACCACAAAAGCACCAATGTGGATAATCAATTTTCGTTAAATGAATTTATAGGATTGCACAAAATGGGAATTTAGGGCACCTGAATTAATATTTAGGATTGGAGGGACACATATGTAATGAATTCTTGGAAGAAAAAATAAAAAAAAAAAAAAAAAAATAAACATGCATTTCCCCTCTGACTCAAAGTAATACAAGTACAGTGCCTTGCGAAAGTATTCAGCCCCCTTGAACTTTGCGACCTTTTGCCACATTTCAGGCTTCAAACATAAAGATATAAAACTAATGTTTTTTGAAGAAACAAGTGGGACACAATCATGTAGTGGAACAAAATTTATTGGATATTTCAAACTTTAACAAATAAAAAACTGAAAAATTGGGCGTGTAAAATTATTCAGCCCCTTTACTTTCAGTGCAGCAAACTCTCTCCAGAAGTTTAGCGAGGATCTCTGAATGATCCAATGTTGACCTAAATGACTAATGATGATAAATATAATCTACCTGTGTGTAATCAAGTCTCCGTATAAATGCACCTGCACTGTGATAGTCTCCGAGGTCCGTTAAAGCGCAGAGATACTGTTGTGGAGAAGTTTAAAGCCGGATTTGGATACAAAAAGATTTCGCAAGCTTTAAACATCCCAAGGAGCACTGTGCAAGCGATAATATTGAAATGGGAGTATCAGACCACTGCAAATCTACGAAGACCTGGCCGTCCCTCTAAACTTTCAGCTCATACAAGAAGACTGATCAGAGATGTAGCCAAGAGGCCCATGATCACTCTGGATGAACTGCAGAGATCTACAGCTGAGGTGGGAGACTCTGTCCATAGGACAACAATCAGTCGTATACTGCACAAATCTGGCCTTTATGGAAGAGTGGCAAGAAGAAAGCCATTTCTTAAAGATATCCATAAAAAGTGTCATTTGAAGTTTGCCACAAGCCACCTGGGAGACACAAACATGTGGAAGAAGGTGCTCTGGTCAGATGAAACCAAAATCGAACTTTTTGGCAACAATGCAAAACGTTTTTTTTTTTTGGAGTAAAAGCAACACAGCTCATCACCCTGACCACACCATCCCCACTGTCAAACATGGTGGTGGCAGCATCATGGTTTGGGCCTGCTTTTCTTCAGCAGGGACAGGGAAGATGGTTAAAATTGATGGGAAGATGGATGGAGCCAAATACAGGACCATTCTGGAAGAAAACCTGATGGAGTCTGCAAAAGACCTGAGACTGGGACGGAGATTTGTCTCCCAACAAGACAATGATCCAAAACAAAGAAACATCTACAATGGAATGGTTCACAAATAAACATATCCAGGTGTTAGAATGGCCAAGTTAAAGACCAGACCTGAATCCAATCGAGAATCTGTGGAAAGAACTGAAAACTGCTGTTCACAAACGCTCTCCCCATCCAACCTCACTGAGCTCGAGCGGTTTTGCAAGGAGTAATGGGCAAAAGTTTTAGTCTCTTGATGTGCAAAACTGATAGAGACATAGCCCAAGCAACTTACAGCTGTAATCGCAGCAAAAGGTGGCGCTACAAAGTATTTACTTAAGGGGGCTGAATAATTTTGCACGCCAAATTTTTCAGTTTTTTATTTGTTAAAAAAGTTTGAAATATCCAATAAATTTCGTTCCACTTCATGATTGTGTCCCACTTGTTGATTCTTCAAAAAAAATTACAGTTTTATATCTTTATGTTTGAAGCCTGAAATGTGGCAAAAGGTCGCAAAGTTCAAGGGGGCCGAAAACTTTCGCAAGGCACTGTATTTGTGGAACAGGGTATCGAAATGGAAGTATGAAAATTTTAGTCTGGCAGTGGCTTAAAATATTAAAAACTTATGTGCTTAGCCTCAAATCCATTTTTTTTTTTTTTTTTAAACTTGATGATTTATATACCATCAGGTATAACATTAAGACCACCTACCTAATATCCTGCTTTTGCTGTCAAAACAGCCCCAACCTGTCAAGGCAATGATTCCACTAGGAATCTGATGGTAAACTGTGGCATCTAGCACTGAGTTATCAAGTCTCCAGCAGCTTACCTTCTTCCCATAGTGCATCCTGGTGCCATCTCTTCCCCAAGTAAGCAATGCACACACACCTTGCCATCGACACACAATGTAAAAGACAACGTGATTCTTCAGATCAGGCCACCATCTTTCAATGCTCTGTGGTTAATTTCTGATGCTTATGTGCCCATTTGTAGGAGCTTTTTGAATGTTGACGCGGGTTAGCATGGGTACCGTTGGTCCCATGCACAACAAACTGACACTGTGTTCTGACACCTTTCCATTGTAACCAACATTAACTTTTTAAGCAATTTGAGCTACAGTAGCTCTTCTATTGCATCAGACTACCTGGGCCAGCCTTGACTCCCCAGATGCATCAATGAGCCTTCCATGACCCTGTGCCCAGTTTTCCTTCCTTGGACCACTTCTGGTAGATCCTGACCACTGCAGACCAGGAAGATCTCACAAATGCTACAGTTTGGTGGCTCTGACCCAGTCATCTTGCCATTACAATTTGGCCAGTCATTCATTCAAATCCTTACGCTTGTTAATTTGTTCTGCTTTCACCACACCAACTTCAGAGACAAAATGTTCACCTGCTGCCAAATATATGCCACCCACTTTCTAATGCCATTATAATCAATGCTATAAACTTTACCTGTCAGAGGTCATAATGTTATGGCTGCTACGTGTATATCCCTAGTGGAGCATGGGTGGTGGCTGTAGTGGAGGAATGCTGTCCAAAAATTATGGGCCATATCAAATTTTTGGAGTTCATGCATATTGCAAACAATGTAGTTAGCAGTTAAGGACCTTTAGAACCATGTACAACTGAATCACCTGAAAAGGGATAAGTGCATTTTATTTGCCCTTGTACTCCCTCCCTAGCCCCCCCCCTTTTTTATGGAAAGTACAGCAGTTGGAATAATTAATGAGGAATGGTAATTCTGTTTATTTCTCTCAACAGTGATGGCTGAACCAATTACGGATATCCGATAAGGTGAGGACTTTGTGGCCACCCCAATTATTCCTTGAGGCAGCATTTATTCCCAGAAAACTACTCGTGTACATACCTCTGGGCAAAAGTCATCCATAAATGTGGATTTAAATAGGGCTGGTTGTTCACTTATGGTATATTCAAACCTGTAAGTGAGGCAAACCTATTTGCAATAATAAATTTACCCCAAATGTGCTGTATACCATTATAATTTTATCTATTTGCACTCAGATAGTCGGTTAATCTTCTGGGGAAGTGGCCGATATAGTCCAAAAAACGAAAAAGAGAAAAACGAAAAAGAGAAAAACGAAAAAGAGAAAAACGAAAAAGAGAAAAACGAAAAAGAGAAAAACGAAAAAGAGAAAAACGAAAAAGAGAAAAACCTTTCTCCCTTACTGCACATAGGGAAGAGCATTTGGATACTTGTGTAAAATTAAAAGTGTATTATTATGTAGGAGGGATAAATCAATAAAAGGGATAAATAGATTAAAAAAGGGATACAAATTTGGATATGTGTGAGCCTTAGCAAGGTTTATAAAAAATAAAATAAAAAATTGGAACGCTATAATCAACTTATGAATTTTTATAAATTTAGTAGTGTGTATTGGCAACTCAAAAAAGTCCCACATATGGGTCATGTATACGTTCCTAAGGTTTCAACTTTTTTCTTTTCTAAAATGATTTCAAATGGAAGTAAACCCTCATATCCTCTGCAGCCAAGAAGGCTACCATTTTAGCCTCTGTCTGATCTGAAGTTGCCATGGTGCTGGACATGTAATCAGTTATGACACCAGCTATTTGATGGCTTCACAGTTCGGTTCTAGCACAAGCAAATGATAGTTACATTTACGACAAGCCTTAAAAACAACTGCTTTGGAAAACGTATGGGTTTAGTTCTGTTTTCCTTTAGGAGCATGGATAAATTGAGTGAAAGAGCCTGCTTTTTCCATGCTGATAAAGTGTTTAGTTGGGAGAAATCTTGAATGGACTTGGGAAAAAAGGCAGTCTTAAAAGAAGCGACTGTTAGGCCTAGAACTCTCACGCAGAATCTCTTGCTTGGGATGTTGTCCAGGACCAGACCAAAGTATTATAGGCCAAAAGGTTGGAGAGCAGATTTAAATGGACTGCCCAGCCGAATTGACAACCAACCGGGAGAGGAGTTCTTTAGAAGGTTGTCTATATAGTCCATGACTTGAATGCCCTGGATTTTAAGCAGGGCCAGCAGAGGTGCCAAGACATTTGTCAACACACGCCATTAGCAGATGGTGTAGGCCTAAAGGTTAATGCTATAAACTGCCATTAGGCATTTACTATAGCTGTAAAAATGCAAAATAGACTCCCTCAAGTGCCATGGGTTCTTTGCTAAATGTACATAATATACAGTAACTGGATACTAACATTTATAGGTAAAGTTGATCCAGGGAATATACGATTGCCTCTTGGGGGGATCAGGAAGATTTTTTTTCCACTGCTCGAGCATATTGAATTATGCTTTGCTGGGATATTTTGCCTTCCTCTGGATCAACTGTGGATACAGGATTGTGTATACAAGTTTAATATTCTGCCATGCTATTATGCCACGCTTGTTTGAAGTCTTTGTGGTAGCTGGAACCACTTGTTACATCACCTAGGCATGTTCTTTATGTAAAACACTGTTTTTATGACTCACATGAGTAGGTTTATAATTACTTCTAATACAAGTGTTTAACAGGTTCACACTATGTGGGCATATCCATTTTGATGTTATGGTGGAATCCTGCGTCACCACTGTTGCCATATATATTTAATATAACATTGGTGAATCAGAGATACCATGAGGATCTGATCAAATCACCTGGGTCTTAGCAGTGTACACTAGGAAGCTAAAGTCCATTCAGTTACTGGTGATGGCCCACGTGGTGAACAGAGTTTTCTGACACTTTCCATTAAACAACGGTGTACACATCTTATGATTGGGACTGCTGTGTAATTCTATATGACACATTATTATTTGCACTTTATTGGTGTGTTTTTTATCATGTTATTAATGTGGCATGATTTTGTTTATTCTATTGCAGTGTGTGTCTGCCTTTATTTTTGATGGCATCTTTTCTGCACCTGCCAGCAGGGTTTCCATTACAAAAAATTATAATTTAGGAGGATTGTATTATTTTTTTCAACCAGACTATGCAATTTTCGCTTCATAGAGGCAATCGCAGACCATGAAGATTCCATGTGGAATTTTTAAATCTGATGAGGGACTTTAGGTCCAAAATAGGTTGATCCACCCCTTTGTTAACATGAATAGGTTTGTTAAGAAACCTTTGAATGGTATTTGTGGAGGTGCTCGCACATCGAGTCAATGTGAAAAGCAGAGAGGTTGAAGGCCTTTTGCTAATCTCACTGTCCTTGAATAGTCTTTGGCAGACTTCAAAGAAGAAAGCAGTGAGGGAGCAGATATTTGAAATTGTTACCCACTCTGGGATGTCTTTGACCCCAAAAAAAGCAACTGTAACAGATGTCCACTCACTCTTGTGAAGAGGACAGAGGAAAGCTTGGTGGCTTTTTTTTGCTGGCCAAACCTTGCACCAAAAGGAAAAAAGTTCAACTTTAGCTTTGAAGATGAATCCTGGGTAGAGCGGCCAGGTGTTCCACATTGAGGCGCTGGGGCTCCTGAGGAAGAGTTTTTTTTGGAATCTTGCTTTGTGAAATAAAATGGTTCCTCCAATGGCCTCTGAAAAATTTGCCAAGTGCCTTTAACAGGCTTGGCCTCCCAAGGTCATAAATGTGAGGCACCTTTTGCAGGCAGCTTTCTGCAACTGCACAATACTAAAATACAGGTCATGTTGGTTTGTGCATTGTCCTAGTTCAGTTATCTGAAGTATGACATACTTAAATTGTAGCAAAAGCTGGTTGCAGGGCTGGGCCTGCAAGATTAAATGCAACTTTTAGGAGCATCTCAAGTTTTTTTATCTGTAAAAGTCTTTAAAGAAGAAACACCTTTAAATAGGTACATAAATAATCATATCTAAGACAGACAGACTATATTATAGCCCATTTCTTTGAAAATTATTTTCATCTGGATAGAGTTCAGCAATGATTTTGGAAGCAGTGAAAATTCTGTTAGGAGTAAAGCCATTGTCATAGATTGCACATCCTGTTCATGAACTGGGAATGTTTTTCAGGAATTTGCAGGTCTCTATACCCAAAGGGGCCAGGTAAGACAGAGGAGAGTCAGATTGCACAATGCCAAAGGCAGAGTAAATAAGCTTGGATGGTTGTGTTGAGGCAGTAATCTGTCCAATGAATTAAGATGCAGAAAATTAGGCTTTTGTTAGGTAGGCTCCATGTTGTGTGCCTGAAATAAAGCAAGAATCAGATGCAGACAGACATCAATGTTAGAACTGGGTCCTGATCTGGAGCAAGGGATGCATCATCTTTGGGGTTGAGAGTTTAGTGGGTGGGCCTTCGCAGAGCAAATGTTCTCCTGCTATTTTGAATTTACTCCCTTTCACCTAGTCTCAAAAAAATTAAATTTTTGGTGAGAAATTCCCAAAAGGAAATCATGTCACGTCAAGGGATGCTAAACCTGCAATTTTGATTAGAGCCCTACAGGTGCAACAGCTGATAATTACAAAACTACTCCCAGACCGAACTATTTATTATGAAAAAAATGTTTCATCTATGGCCAACCTTGGACATAGACTTAAAGAGTCAAAAGCAGGACCATAGAGCACCTTTTTGTTGTTGTTTTTTTTCTGCAGTGAAAGGGGTCCAATTCTGTTTTGTGAACGATCGTGTTTATTAAAAGATGTGAGTAGCAGCACAGGATAATAAACTTAAAGAGAAGAAACATGAGAAAAGGTAACACTAAAGTGTATGGTGGGAGTGTAACACCGAGAGGCAAGCAGAGGGGCTTCACAAGCCATGAGGAAGTAAAGTTATTTGTGTACCGCAAACTTTTAGTACTTCTGACAGTAAACATGTTTAGGATAGAAAACCAAATGGTAAATATTAAACGTTCTCTTTAAAAACCTTGTAGCAGAGTGTTATACTGTGTAAGCCATCAGTAGTAAAAGGAATGTAAAAATCCAGGAAAGGCTCGTTTTGTCGCACAAGGAATAAAGTCTGAGGCGCATGCTTTTGAAAACACTTAACACAGGCCGAATGTCGAAAACATTTGCCAATTGAAAAAAAAATCGGCCAACATTTTGCCTGTGTGTATGTCGGTCTGTCCGACAGAAGCTGGCCATTTGGTTTGCTTCCCTCAGACGAGCATGCTGGAAAACCAGCAGCCAACCGACTTCCGATCAGCGTTCTCAGAGAATGGCAGACAGCGATGATCGGAGTGTTCTGGTGAGGGGGCTGTTCCCCTGTCAAAAAACAGCTAAGAGGGGGAGATCCCTGTACTAATGTCGGATGGTTGGTACAAGTGGCTCCAACTGCAGTGGTGTTTTTTTTCCTGCAACCCCAAAAACGGTTAGTGTGTACCAGGCTTAAATCTCTGGTCTTCAGGCATGATTACCTTTAAAAAAAAAAAAAAATGTCTTTTGGAAAGTGTTAGTACTGATGCACAAAATATGTTTACCATTGGTAACAAGAGATTACTTACCTTAATAGAATTATCTCGAAGGCCACTAATAATCTTCTCATCATCATACTGTAGACAATACACTCCTTTACTGTTTTCAGAACGACACTGTATTCTCTGCAGATTATGCCTGCCACACCTCCAGTTTGCTTCTATTGTCTAAAACGAGGCATACAACAAAATTAAAGTACCAGGTACACCAAAGTTTGACAGCATCTTAGATGTTAAACAATTTTACTTTTTGAACTATAAACGCAAACCATGCTCCACTCCAGGCTATACTTGTTTCTGGACTCCTGGCTGCAGAAGCTGGCTCTCCACAATCGTAAACTAATCATAAATATAACTTTTGAATAATCCTAAGCCAAGCAAGGGAAAGCCACTCAAGCCAACTTCTAATTTATTAAAGCCAAACGATGCACAGACCATCCAGCTATTGCCATGACAACGCCAATGCATTTCACTACTCTCAGTAGTCCTGTGCGTTTTCTGACCACTGCAGTGCAATTCAGATGCAAATTCCAGGCTTACAGCCTTCTATGGGAATGTATCTAAATCACACTGCAGTGCACAGAAAAAGCACAGGACTCTTTAAATTCAGTTTATTCGCACTGCATATACTGTATTTATTGGCGTATAACACTCACTTTTTTACCCTGATAATAGAGGGTAAACTGTGCCTGCGTGTTATACGCAGGGGGCCGTGGAAAGTTTTGCGATTTTTTCTTACCAAAAATATGTAGAATATATTGGCCTAAACTGATGAATACATTTTTATTTTTTGGATATGTATTATAGCAGAAATGTTTTTTTCTTCAAATTTTTTGGTCGTTATAGCGCAAAAGAAAAAAAAACGCAGAGATTAAATACCACCAAAATAAAGCTCTATTTGTGCGGGGGGGCAGGATTTTTTGTACTCACTGTAGAAATCCTTTTCTCCGTCGTCCATGGACGGAGACAGCCTTCACAAGTCTTGACATATGGGTTATGTTCCCGTTCATAGGAGAGGACTAGGCAGAACATGTTAGATATTTAAATACATGTTAGTTACTTTAACAGAGTTGCACAGCCCCGCCCAGGGGGCGATCCCTCCAGACATAACCCTCCGCCCTGAAGCCTCAGTTCGTAACAAGCAGTACAAACCTAAAAAGAAGGGGTGGGTGCTGTGTCCGTCCATGGACAACAGAGAAAAGGATTTTACGGTGAGTACAAAAAAAAATTATATTTTCTCTATTCGTCCATGGATGGACACAGCCTTCACAAGCCTTGACATATGGGACGTCCCCAAGCAGTGTAAAAAAAAACACGAGGGGTTTAAACAGTATCAATAAAAACAAATAACTTCACCCCAAAACAAGCAGAGCTCCTCAACGGAGGAGGTGCAACTTTAAACAGCCGTCTGCAAAACCTTGCGGCCGAAGGAAGGATGCACTCACATCAACCTTGTAAAATTTGGAGAGGGGTGTGCACCGACGACCAAGTCGTCGCTTTGCATACCTGTGAGACAGACGCTTGATGTCAGAAAGCCCAGGAAGCACCAATTTCCCTGGTTGAATGTGCTGTGACCCGCCCCTTGAGAGCATAGGCCTGTATGACGGTCTGCCTGATCCACCGAGAAATGGTGGCCGACGAGACGGCCAGGCCCTTTTGTGGACCAGACACCGACACAAATAGCGAGTCAGACCTCCGAAACGTAGCAGACAGGTACACCCGCAAGGCACGTACCATGTCTAATGTATGAAGCGCAACCTCTTTAGGATGCACCGGCCGAGGACACAAGGATGGAAGTACAATGTCCTCTTTAAGGTGGAAGGCCCAAACCACCTTCGGAGGGAAGGCTGCGGTGTAGCACCGCCTTCTCCTTATGGAGGACCAAGTATGTCGACTTGCAAGACAAGGCCGCCAATTCAGAAATACGTCCGACAGATGTAATGGTCACTAAAAAGAGAGAAATTTCTAAAATATATTCAAAGGGAGGTTTCTGAAGAACACAGAGCACCAGATTCAAATCCCAAGGAGGAAGAGGTGGTCTAATAGGGGGAAGCACATGACGAACCCCCTGCACAAAGGTACCCACCAGGGAACGGCCCGCTAAAAGTCACTGAAAGAACACAGCCAATGCTGAAATCTGCCCCTTGATAGTGCTTAAGGCAAGTTTCTGATCTACTCCAAGTTGTAAAAAGAGCAGGACCCTGGAAACCGAATACGTCCATGGACGCTACCCCATCTCTTCGCACAGAGATGTAGGCCTTCCAGGTGCGATGGTAGATCTTCCTGGAAGACTTCCGTGCCCTCAGCATGGTTGAGATGATCGAGTCTGAAAGACCTCGGTACCTCAGCACTTGGCTTTTAAGGGCCATGCCGTTAAAGCCACAGACTGTAAAGCAGGATGAAGTATGGGACCCTGAGACAGAAGGTCTAACCGCATTGGCAGCCGCCAGGTTGCATCCGCCACCAGGCGCACAAGATCGGCGTACCAAGGTCACCGGGGATAATCTGGAGCGATTAGAATCATGGGAATCCCCTCGGTCTCCACTCTGCAGAGCAGACAGGGAAGCAACTTCAGTGGGGGAAAGGCATAAATTAGCCGATACTGACCCCACTGGGCAACCAATGCGTCAGACACGTCTGCCCAGGGATCTCTGGAACTGGCCAAGAACCATGACACTTTGCGATTGAGGCGAGAAGCCAGGAGATCCATGTCCGGTGTGCCCCACCTCCTGCAAAGGCGTTGAAACACCTCCGGATGCAATGACCATTCCCCCTGGTCCAGCATCTGGCGACTTATGTAGACCGCCTGCAAGTTTTCTACGCCCGGAATGTAGACAGCCAACAGAGCCGGCACGTTTCTTTCCGCCCCCCGCAGGATGTGAGAGACCTCGGACACTGCAGCCGAGCTCCGTGTTCCCCCTTGATGGTTGACATAAGCCACCGCCGTGGCATTATCCGACTGGATTCTGATTGGGCGGCCTTGCAACCTCCGCGATCACGAGGAGGAACAACCTGATCGCCTGAAGTTCCAGTACATTGATCGGCAGATGGGATTCTTCTAGAGTCCAGCGACCCTGGGCCGATTGCCCTCCCCAGACACCCCCCCCCCCCAACCTGAGAGCCTGGTGTCCGTCGTAATCACTGTACACTGGAAGGGGAGAAAAGATTTTTCGGACCAAAGAGCCGGGGATCCCAGCCACCAATTCAGAGAGACTCCGATAAGGTGACCTACCTGAATCTGGCCATCCAGAGACAAAGGAGATTTGATCCATTTGGACAGGATCTCCCTCTGCAATACTTGTGTGCAATTGGACATACGGTACCGTCGGAGAGACGACCATTTGCGGGATGCCAACAGCTTCACCGCAGACTGGAGAGTCTGCAAATTTTCCAAGGGAAGGAAGACTTTCGCCTCCGCGGAGTCCAGAATCAACCCTAGGTATTCCAAACGATGAGTCGGTACCAGGACTGACTTCTGGATGTTTAACACACAACCGAATTCTTGGAGGATCTGGCTGGCTATAGACACATCTACCTCTAATTCTGAGCCAGAAGCTGCTCTCAGAAGAAGATCGTCCAAGTAGTCCACGATGGCAATGCCTTGCTGTCTCAACAAAGCTAAAATCAGGGCGAGCAACTGGGTGCTGATGCTAAGCCACAAACTGATATTGGTCTCCGCCAATCGCAAAACGCAGAAACCTCTGGTGTCCTGCGCAAATTGGGACATACAAGCAGGGCTGCTGTTAGAAATCACGGGGCCCCGTACAGCCTACATGGCAGGGCCCCCCCCCCCAATATATCAAGACCATATCTTCACAAAAAAAACACTAAAATCATTATTAGTGGACACAAACGTAACAGAGAATGTGTGTGAATTCGCCCTTTTTTATTAGTTTTTTACATTAAAAAAAAATTATATTCCATGGGGAACACGGGGGGATCAGAAGCAGGCAGAACAGGGAGGGGAATCAGTGTCGGGGGAGCCATAACAGGAATGATGCCCTGTGTCAGTGTCTCTCCCTGCAGCAGCTGAAAGCTGGCAGGAGGGGGAGAAATTAGTTTTCAGATGCTGCAGAGAGCTGCACGGGGCATCCTACTGCCTCTCAGCCAAACCACACTAATGCCTCCTGCGGTTTGGGCCCCCCTGTGTGCCCGGGCCCCCTACAGGAGGACTGGTGGTCCCCCCCATCAGCAGCCCTGCATACAAGTATGCGTCCTTGATGTCTAAATAGGACAGAAAGTCGCCCGGATTGAGCGCAGCAACCACCGAACGAATTGATTCCATACGGAACTTCCGTGCCCTTACAAAGGCATTTAGGGCTTTGAGGTCAAAGATTGGACAGACTCCGTCCTTCTTCGGGACCACAAACAGATTCAAATAAAATCCCTGAAACCTCTTGTCCTGCAAAACAGGTAAAATGACCCCGCAACTCAGCAAGTCTTGCACTGCCCCCCAATAGGGCAGACCGACGAGCCGGAAGTATTGGAAGATTTGAGGGAAAGAATCTGTTGGTCGGACAGGAAAGAAACTGGATCTTGTACCCCAAAGTGACCACCTCGCAGACCCACTGGTCGGAGAGCAGGGAGGTCCACCGAGCTGCGAACCTGCGAAGCCGCCCCCCCAACCATGAGTCGGGCGGGGGCAAAACTTCATGTGGTGGCGGTTTTGGTTGCCGGCTTGCGCACCCAGGGATGCTTCTGTCCCACAGCCGAACTTTTGTCAGCCTGAGAGGGTCTACCCGCGGGCCCGACTGACGAAAATACAGCTTCTGCGTGGGAAAGGAAGGACCTGGCTTACGGCGCGGCTCCTTCCCCTTGTTGGACTGAGGGAGGAGAGTGCTCTTACCTCCAGTGACATCCTTAATAATGTCGTCCAGCGAGGTACCAAGTTCTCCCACCTTTTTAGGGTAAATCTGCCAGAGCTTTTTTGGATGCTTGGTCAGCGGACCAGCATTTCAGCCAAATCAGGCGGCGCAATACCACCACAGATACAGATGCTCTGGAGATCAAGTGGGCCGCATCCAGAGTGGCATCACAGACATACAAGGCCCTGGACCACCTGGTCGGCTAGTCTTACACACTCAGGAGGGAGCTGATGCTACTCAGTCTGCAATATCTTTGCCCATTCAGTGAGAGTCTGAGAAACCAGAGTTGCAGCCAAAATATGCCTCAACGCAGCATGATAAACAAGGCGTAGGTCACCGCCTCGCACCCCCTATCAGTGTGGTCATTAAACGCAGGGCTCCGCTCTACTGGAATAGTGGTGACCTTATTCAACCGAGCGACCGGGGGGGGGGGGGGGGGTAATGTGGAATGTGTGCGGAGAATGTGGAATGTGTGTGGAGAATGTGTGCGGAGAATGTGTGCGGAGAATGTGTGCGGAGAATGTGTGAGGAGAATGTGTGAGGAGAATGTGTGAGGAGAATGTTCTGAGAAATCCTCACTTCCTGTTCTGTCTAACTACACACCATAATGCAAGGCTTTCTTCCTGGTGTGGAAAAAGCCTCTTGAGGGGGGAGGGGTCGAGCAGGAGTGTCAGGACGCCCACTAACACACAGCTTCTTTCTCTATCTGCAAAGTAGAGTGTCCTAACTTGCCTGCTCGCCCCCTCCCCCCTCAAGAGGCTTTCTCCACACCAGGGAAAAAGCCTCGCATTATGGTGTTGAGTTACAAACAGAAGTGCAGGAAGTGAGTATATCTCAGAAGAAATGGACATTTAAAAGCAAAATCGAAGGTTGAGGTAAGTGAAGGAGGACTGCACTAAGGTAACGGAAGCTATTTAGGGAAACTAAAAATAAAAAAATCCTTTACAACCCCTTTAATTAGCAAAGACTTGAGCCAGGCAGCTCCACTCAAAAGTGACCCAAGATGATCAGTGCCAAGTAGCTGGCATTTAAAATCTAGACAAGATTTACAGATAACAGAATTCATTGCATGAACTACAAAAATCTAGGAAACCGATTTTCTTTAGGTCAAGTCTGCTGAGTGCATCACAATGGGAGAATAAGAGCCAGGGCTGTGATCAAGGCCTGAAACTGCTGTAGGACACTGCAGAGTCAGGTCCTTACTAGGGAAAGGAGCAATAGGGACTAACCCCTGTCGATCTTGCAGGTCAAAAGGTTCTTTAAGCCCCTAGAGCTGAGGTGAGTAAAGCAACACCAGGGGAGCAACCAGAGGAAAAAACTGAGTGAGTGTTCAATCTCTGAGACAGGTTCCTACCAAAGTAGGAACCAGAAGTCCCAGGGTGTAGGGCAGGGGTGTCCAAACTTTTTTCAAAGAGGGCCAGATTTGATGAAGTGAACATGCTTGAGGGCCGACCATTTTGCCCAACATTCTTTGAATCAATAAAATTCGGTCTAAGTGTGTTCGTTCGAGCACTTAAAAACTGCCCAACAAGAATTATCTTGCCTTTGTGGCTGTGTGTGGTGAAGAGATGAGCTCAGGTGTGTTATTTGAATATACCGTATTTATTGGCGTATAACACGCACCTTTACTTTAAGAGGGAAGTTTCAGGGGAAAAAAAATTAAAAATTTTAAATAAACAACTGTGAAGCAAAATAAGGGTCAGTGCAGACCCCCAATTGCCGTCCATCTGCAGCCAGTGAGTGTGCCCACGTGTCCATCTGCAGCCAGTGAGTGTGCCCACGTGCCCATCTGCAGCCAGTGAGTGTGCCCACGTGCCCATCTGCAGCCAGTGAGTGTGCCCACGTGCCCATCTGCAGCCAGTGAGTGTGCCCACGTGCCCATCTGCAGCCAGTGAGTGTGCCCACGTGCCCATCTGCAGCCAGTGAGTGTGCCCACGTGTCCATCTGCAGCCAGTGAGTGTGCCCACGTGTTTATCTGCAGCCAATTTTTGTATTTTGCCGCCGATGTCCTGTATTCAGCTCCTCACAGTCCCGCCCCTTGGCCCGGCTTCTATGATGGACATAACACGTCCAATGGCGGGACTGGGCGTGACTGCGAGCGGAGCCTAACCTAGTACACAGTATACTCGGCTCTGGCTATTTCGGCGTCACTTTCTTTCCCTTCACCCACAGGCAGCAGGGATCGGAAAATAACACGCACAAAAGTGTGTGTTATACGCAGATAAATACGGTATATCTTTTGTAGCCCCGGCGCTGGGAGATCGTCAGGGGCCACAAAAGATATATATGTGTAGATTACCAGGCGGGCCGTTCAAAACAGGGTCGCGATTGGCCCGCGGGCTGAACTTTGTACATGCCTGGTGTAGAGAATCAAAAATCTAAGAAGATGCAAAATGGGGTGTAGTAATAGCAGAAGGGGGAGGAGAGATAGCTGAAAGAGGTTATAGGGGACACACGAGCATCTAAACTGTGTAGAGCTAAACTACCAAGAGACAGACTCTTGTCTCCTACAAAAGGTACCATAGCAGCAGTGGATGAAGGCCAGGGTTTCCCCAACTACAGATCTTTTGCATTAAGGCAGGTTCACACGCCAACCACCAGCGGCATCAGGAATGACTGTCAAGGGCAAGTCCAAATGGACAACTTCCCTAAAGGGCAAGTGCATCAGATGGTTTCTTGGGCATATTTTTGGCATCCCAGGCAAGTAGGCAATGTGTCTTATGCATGTGATCAGACATAACTCTTGTGAAACACAGGCCAAGATGCTTGTGAGAGGCCATCACAGCTAAATCACAGAGCTCCAGACATTTCTTCCAAAAGCTCCAGGGTTTTTCCTTGTGATAGAAGAGTACACATTACTGGATCGGCAGCTTAAATTGATTAAAGACCCCACCAGCATAAAACAGCACTTTAGCCAATTTAAACCAGGGAGGAAGTCTGTCAGTGAAATCCTGAAATACCATCTTAGTGCAGATAAATGGAGCACCTACAGTGGGGGGGCAGAGACCACATAGCAAAAAAGACCCTTTTGAAAGAGAAAGGGCTCCTTCAAATAGTCTAGTGTAGTCTACACTGCTATAGACTGCTGGAAGTCCTCGGAGTAATGCTTTAAATCTTATGTGTGGATAACAGCAAGCCAACCCTCCAAAAACAGGGTACTACGGTATATATAAAGCTATCAGTTTAAACCCCACCCCTTGTATATCCGAGTCAAATGAAATTTATTAGCAAATTAAGCATAAAATGTACTGGATGGTGACCCATGAAAAACTAGCTAGTATTGATATAGACGATACATTGAGAAGGTGTGGGGGCAAAAGAAAAGGGGGGGGTATTAAAATTTTAGTTAAACCACCTCAATACAGGGCACTTTCACCCCCTTCCTGCCCAAGCCATTTTTCAGCGCCGTCACATTTTGAAAAAGACAATGGCGCGGTCATGCAACACTGTACCCAAATGAAATGTTTATAATTTTTTTTCCCCCACAAATAGAGCTTTCTTTTGTTTGTATTTGATCACCGCTGCAGTTTTTATTTTTTTGCACTATAAACAAACGAAAAGCGACAATTTAAAAAAAAAGCAATATTTTGTACTTTTTGCTATAATAAATATCCCCCCAAAACATATATTAAAAAAAGATTTTTTCCTCAGTTTTGGCTGATATGCATGCTTCTACAATTTTTGGGTAAAAAAATAAAAATATTGCAACGTATATTGATTGGTTTGCGCAAAGGTATAGCGGCTACAAAATAGGGGATAGATTTATAGCATTTTTATTATTTGATTTTTTTTTTTACTAGTAATGGCGGCGATCTGCAATTTTTATCGTGACTGCGATATTGTGGCGGACACATCGGTCACTTGACACATTTTTGGGACCATTCACATTTATACAGCGATCCAAGCTATAAAAATGCATTGATTACTGTATAAATATGACAGTCAGTGAAGGGGTTAACACTAGGGGGCGATCAAGGGGTTAAATGTTTTCCCTAGGAAGTGATTCTAACTTCCATATGTACAAGGGACACACCATCGGTCTCCTCTCCCTGACAGGACGTGGATCTGTGTTTACACACAGATCCACGGTCCGGCTCAGTTACTGGCCAATCACTGGTGCCCGGCAGCCATTGGGCAAGCACATCAGGTCCACAGTGACGCTGCGAGCGTGCACCCCCTAGTGGCTCGGGAAGGCGAAGACGTCATATGATGTCCGGCCAGAACAAGAGCCTCATCGTCCCACCGTCATATACAGTATACATCAAAATATCTGCCAGTTGAGTATAGAACAGCGCAAAGTAACCAGCAATATCACAAAGTAAAATACAGATGTAACCTCCGTTAAATCATCATAACTTGAGTCAAGTAAAGATCATTGTGCAATTAAGCATATTAACCAAGGGTAAATTCAGACTTAAGATACCTTTGAGCTTAGTTTTCTGCTTTACACATATTTCCTACTCTCTAAGTGAGGCAAAGCTTTGCATATCCACAAACCCAAGCAACTTATGATGAAGGCAACTAGCGGCTGAAGGTGACCAAATCAATGCTGGCGGGGAGTGGACTGCTACCAGATGCAGTTTTCACAAGATTCTCCAGAAGCAGAAGTATGGCATTTCCTCCCCCACTGCTTAATGACCGGCTTGAGCACAGCTGCAATTTTTAAGTTGGCATTGGAAAAACACCTGACAAACAGAAATGTTGGGGATATTTATTATAGCAAAATGTTAAAAATATTGTTTATTTCAAAATTGGCACTTTTTCTTGTTTATAGCGCAAAAAAAAAAAAAAAAAAAATTTAAAGGTGATCAAATACCACCAGAAGAAAGCTTTATTTGACAGTGCCAAATTGTAAAAAGTGCTCTGGTCAGGCAGGGAGTAAAATCTTCCATGGCTTAACCAGTTAACGACCCGCCCATAGACAAAAGACATCTACAGGGCGGTTCGTTAACTCTGGGAGGACACCTTTGGATGTCCTCCCAGATTCGCGCACACGGGAGTGTTCGTGACCGCCGGGTCCTCTGCATCGCGGATCGCGGTAAACAGCGATCAATTATAAAACGAACCGGCGTCATTTGATGACACAGGTTCCTCCCTCCCCTCTCTGTACCGATCGGTACAGTGTGAGAGGGAGAGAGCGGGTGTCAGCAGCGCTGTGGGCTGGATCTGTGACAATTGCAGTCACAGATCCAGCCATCCATGCTCTGCCATCCATGCAATACCCCGGCCAATACTCTGCAATACCCCGGCCAATACTCTGCAATACCCCGGCCAATACTCTGCAATACCCCGGCCAATACTCTGCAATACCCCGGCCAATACTCTGCAATACCCCGGCCAATACTCTGCAATACCCCGGCCAATACTCTGCAATACCCCGGCCAATACTCTGCAATACCCCGGCCAATACTCTGCAATACCCCGGCCAATACTCTGCAATACCCCGGCCAATACTCTGCAATACCCCGGCCAATACTCTGCAATACCCCGGCCAATACTCTGCAATACCCCGGCCAATACTCTGCAATACCAGTCAAACATTTTGTGAAAAAATAAGTGTTTTAACCACTTCCCACCTGCCGGCCGTCATATTATTTCCTTGATTTTGTGCAGGGATATCTGAATGATGCCTGCAGCTACAGGCATCATTCAGATATTCGCTTTTTCAGCCAGCAATTCTCTACACCAGGTATATGCAATTAGCGGACCTCCAGCTGTTGCAAAACTACAAGTCCCATCATGCCTCTGGGTGTCATGCTTGTAGCCGTCAGTCTTGCTATGCCTCATGGGACTTGTAGTTCTGCAACAGCTGGAGGTCCGCTAATTGCATATCCCTGCTCTACACCATAAGAATGATCATGGCGGCTTTTCCACCTCTTGATCGTTCTTACGGGAGGCGAAAGGGGACGTCCCCTCCCTCCGGTGCTTCTACCGACTCACCGCAACAATCAAAGCCAGGATCGTTTTTTTTTTTTTTATTATTATTTAAGGCTTCCCAGCCTAGAGGTGAGAGGTCTTATTGACCCCATTTCTCACTGTAAAGAGGACCTGTCATGTCATATTCCTATTACAAGGGATGTTTACATTTCTTGTAAAAGGAATAAAAGTAATCAAAACATTTTATTTTTGGGGAATAATGCGTCAAGCTAAAATAAAGTAAAATTAAAAAAAAAAAAAACGTTTTTATTGTTCAAGCACCCCTGTTCCCATGTGCTTGCATACAGAAGCGAACGCACACGCAAGTCCCACCCACATATGAAAACTGTGTTCAAACCACACATGTGAGGTATCTCTGCGAACGTTAGAGCGAGAGCAACAATTTTGGCTCTAGACCGCCTCTAACTAAAAACATGTAACCAGTAAAAATATTTAAAGCGTCACCTACGGGGATTTTTAAGTAGCTAAGTTTGGCGCCATTCCATGAGCGTGTGGAACTTTGAAGGGTGACATGTTAGGTATCTATTTACTCAGCTTAGTTTTAGCCAAATAGCTTCCTTTACCTTATTGCAGTCCTGGTTTCATGTCCTCATTGCTCATTTTTGCTCTGATGTTGCTATAACACTACTCTGTTCTGGACACTTCCTGGTTGTCTGGCTCCTTATGAAAAAAGTCATGGGAGAATTTAGTTTCGTTTTCCTAGCCATGACTCTCTATGGCACTGTGCAGCACAGAGGCATAAAATAACATGCAAAGACTAAACTAGTTTCGTTTTTGCATCTAGGAGGTACATTATATGATTGATTTTTATCTATTTTTAATCATTTTTAAAAGTAATCAGTTAACTATTATGTCTCTATACCCTGTAAACCAGTGATGGGGAACCTTGGCCCCCCAGATGTTTTGGAACTACATTTTCCATGATGCTCCACTACACTGCAGAGTGCATGAGCATCATGGGAAATGTAGTTCCAAAACATCTGGGGGGCCAAGGTTCCCCATCACTGCTGTAAACAGTAATTTCAGCAAAAAAGAAAAAATTTTCCTTTAGTGATCCTTTAACTTCACCTTTCACATTATGCAAAAACATTGGGCTAACTTTACTGTTTTTTTTTTAAAAAACGTGATCGAAAAATTGCTGCACAAATACCGTGCGCGATAAAAAGTTGCGACGACTACCATTGTATTCTCTAGGGTATTTGCTAAAAAATATATATATATATTAGGGCTGTTACTGATTAAAAAATTTTGATTAATTATAACGCACATACAGATCCAACTACTTTTAGCTGATCTCCTTGCAGGCTGATTCCCAGTGCAGCTACCAACCACTGGAAAAATGGATAGCAGGATACACAAAACACACAAAGGCAGCGCTCTATGGGAATAGCATTAAAACTTTTATAGTCTTCAAGTAGGTAACAAAATAAATATTGTACTGGAGATAAAATCGATGTAGCTACATAAACTAAAATTGGTGCGAGTAATGCCAAACTGTACCAAAAGCAGTCATAAAAACATGTAGCCAAGTATGATACTGGTATAAAAATGTGTACAACGATGCCACTGCTTAATCCAGATGAGGAGAGGTTAACATCAGTCCGTCGGTATGTAGATGTCCCATGAAGGGAAGTATCACAACTCCCAGTGGATGGTTGTAGAATCCCAGGTTGATAGAGGGAAGTGTAACAGCCCTTGCGTGTGGCAGATAGAAAGGTCCCACCGGCATGCAGATATGAAGGCACAGCAAAGGAGCCCTTCAGATGACACGGCAAGCCCCGCCGGTGTCCGTGGCTTTACTGGATCTCCGACGGAACTCCCTGAAGCCGGCGGAGAGGTGAGTACCATTGAAAAGAATTTTAATCGATCAAAAAGATTTTGATCGATCAAAAAAATTAAAGATTAATCGATTAATTAAAAGTTAATTTGCACAGATTATATATATATATATATATATATATATATATATATATATATATATATAGTTTTGGGGTTCTATGCAATTTTCTAGCAAATGATGATTTATACATATAGAAGAGAAATGTCAGAATTGGCTTGGGTGCTCCAGAACGCCTGAAGGTGCTCCCTGCATGTTGGGTCTCTCTATGTGGCCACGCTAGTCTCACACATGTGGTATCACCATACTCGAGTAATAGCAGAATGTGTTTTGGGGTGTAATTTGTGGTATGCATATGCTGTTTGTGAGAAATAACCTGCTAATATGACAATTTTGTGGGGAAAAAATAAAATAAAATAAAAATCTTGATTTTACAAAGAATTGTGGGAAAAAATTACAACTTCGAAAAACTCACAATGCCTTTTTCTAAATACCTTGGAATGTCTTGTCAGAAAAGGGGTAATTTGGAGGGTATTTGTACTTTTCTGGCATGTTAGGGTCTCAAGAAATGAGAAAGGCCATCAGTACTTCAGGTGTGATAAATTTTCAGATATTGGCACCATAGCTTGTGATAACTTTCACAAAGACCCAATATACACTAATTTGTACTTATTGTAGCAGTATAAATTATGGCCAAAATTTATGAAGAAAAATTACAAATTTGCTAAATTTTATAACAGAAACAAAGAAAAAAAATTTTTTAAACGAATTTTCAGTCTTTTTTCTTTTACAACGCAAAAAATAAAAAACCCAACAGTGATTAAATACCACCAAAAGAAAGCTCCATTTGTGGGGAAAAAAAGGATAAAAAATTCATTTGGGTACAGTGTTGTATGACTGAGTAATTGTCATTCAAAATTGTGAAGGGGGGTTTAAGTGCCCAGTGGTCAAGTGGTTAATCAATTTTTAAAATTGTTATATATACATATGTAACGGACACATGCATGCTGCCGAGACAGTTATAATCTTCATGCAGGGAGGACTACAAGGAACTGCATGGCTTGTCACAAGTGGATGTACCACAGTGTATTCTGAGCTCAAAGGGTTAATTGGACAAGTTTCTTTTCATTGTTGAATGCTAATGTTCCCTTCGCATAGATAATGAACTCTTCTTTTGTGTGCAGGTAAACAGCCCCCTGTGAGGTGTATGCTGATGGGGATTATGTGTGAGTGATAATTGTTTTAAAGGTTAATTGAATTCTATGTGCCTGGCCAGGAAATGTTAAGTGGGGTGAGGTGCCGAAGCGTCTAGAAACTGGCCAAGTGATTAATTCAAGGAAATGTCATTGTTTCAGGGGGTCTGTGTTGAAG
The DNA here is from genome assembly GCF_905171775.1 of Rana temporaria. Lineage (NCBI taxonomy): Eukaryota > Metazoa > Chordata > Amphibia > Anura > Ranidae > Rana > Rana temporaria. The sequence continues at coordinate 282,437,992 of NC_053491.1, read as the reverse complement.
CCCCCTACTGGGAAAAGGGGAGGGCGGAAACTGTCATTGTTCTTGTAACAGTTGTAACCAGATATAAGCAGGTGAAATATGCCAAATAAAGTCAGTCTGCTTGACCCTCCAAACGTAGCACGTCTCGTTTCTTGGAAGGGCGTTCGATGGGATATACCGGCGGTACCTGCATATCATAACTTGTCAGCAAAAAGGACGTCTCCAACGGCCGATACCCCTCACTACCAGTGGGTAGCCGTTACAACATATATATATAAAACAAGAAGGAAAAATAAATAAAAAACAAGGCCTGCTATCCAAGGCTAGCCCACTTTTTTTTTTGCTGTGTCCAGTGTCGATGTAGGCAGCAGTATATTGATGAAGAAGGTAACTTAAAACGTCTCATCTCTGGACAGCCGCACTCTGAACAAACTGTATGACTAAACACTAGTTTCAGTGCGAAACACGTCAGTATGGGATGTATTTTACTTTGCTGTGACTTGTAGTGCTGACCTTTTAATAAAGGCTACCATTTGTTCAGAGTGCGGCTGTCCAGAGACCATTTTTGTTCCTGCTTTGCCAAGTGCATTGCCTGCACCTGAGTTGTCTGCAGCGGTGGATGTTCGTTTGGGTTCCCACCTGGAACGGCTACTCCCTTTCCCCTTATAAAGTCTTATACTGAAGTAGCTCATTTACCGTTACTTTACACATTTTAACACCGTTGTGGAATCCATTGAACACAACAGAAAATAATTATTTGGCTGTGGAAGAACATATAGTTACAACTCTATAGAATGTTATTCCATTTGTCAAAAAAAAAAAAAAAAAAAATTGTGTGTGTATAAATACCTCAATGTCTTCAATTATTTTGGGATATAAGGAACGATAAAATGAATTTGGCGGGCCATCAGTCGGTCTGTTTTTAAATAAATACTGATCCCTGGTGAAAAAAAGAAAAAAGATACATTAGGCTAGGCACACAAAAGAAAATATCAACACATTTGGGCTTTGTCTAAAAGAATACATAACCAAATCCTCAAAACCGCAAGTATTAATCTAATTTCTTCTTACATAGATATATACAATCAAAAAAAATTATATATATAAGCTGTTACCGATTAACATTTTCGTGTTCGATTAATCTTTTTTTTTTTTTAATCGATTAATCGACTAATTTCAATTATAATGCACATACAGATCCAACTACTTTTAGCTGATCTCCATGCATTGCAACACTGCATTAGTCAGTGGTAAATGTGGTATACACTATATACAATCACCGACACTAGTTAGTTTCCACAATCGATGACTTAAAGGGGTTGTAAAGGTACCATTTTTTTCCTGAATAGCTTCCTTTACCTTAGTGCAGTCCTCCTTCACTTACCTCATCCTTCCATTTTGCTTTTAAATGTCCTGATTTCTTCTGAGAAATCCTCACTTCCTGTTCTTCTGTCTGTAACTCCACATAGTAATGCAAGGCTTTCTCCCTGGTGTGGAGTGTCGTGCTCGCCCCCTCCCTTGGACTACAGGAGAGTCAGGACACTCTCAACGTTGCAGATAGAGAAAGGAGCTGTGTGTTAGTGGGTGTCCTGACTCTCCTGTAGTCCAAGGGAGGGGGCGAGCATGACATACCACACCAGGGAGAATGCCTTGCATTACTGTGTGGAGTTACAGACAGAAGAACAGGAAGTGAGGATTTCTCAGAAAAAATAAGGACATTTAATAGCAAAATAGAAAGATGATGTAAGTGAAGGAGGACTGCACTAAGGTAAAAAACCATTTAGGAAAAAAAAAATTACAACCCCTTTAACATCACAGTTCACACAAACACGTTTTAAATTCAAACTGTAGCACTGATGCAAGTAATTTTTTCTTATTAAACTTTAAGAAAAACGTAGATAGTTAGTTTAACTTTAACCCTTTCACGCCGAGCGTACGCATATATGCGTCCTCGGCTTTCAGGGGTTGTACCGGGATGATGCCTGCAGCCGCAGGCATCATCCCGGTACCGTTGTTTAGAGCGGGCGATCGGCTTTCCAAACATAACAACCGATGCGGCTAAAAGCCGCTCGGTTGTTATGCCGGAGGAGCGGGAGGGGACATCCCCCCCCTCCCGCCGCCTCTCGCCGCTCTGACCGGGCCTCCCGTCCCACCGGGAGACCCGATCCACGATCCGTTGCCTCCAGCGTCTCGGCGCGCTCTGAAACAAAGCCGTAAACGGCTTTGATTCAGTGTGCGCATTGAAACCACGGAAGCGGCGTCATGACGTCACTTCCGGGTTTCTCGGCTGCCAATGGCGCCGGATTTAAAAAAGTACACAGTATTCAGAATCGCCGTTTTCGGCGATCTGAATACTTTGAAGTGCAAAGGAGGGCTCGGAGGTCTTTTAGACCCCCGATCCCTCCATAAAGAGTACCTGTCACCACCTATTACTGTCACAAGGGATGTTTACATTCCTTGTGACAGCAATAAAAGTGATCAAAATGTAAAAAAAAAAAAAAAAAAAATGTAATATTAGAAAAACTAAAAAAATAAATAAGAAAACAAAAAAAAAATTTTTTTAAAGCGCCCCCCTCCCCTCGAGCTTGCGCAGCAAAGAAAGCGCATACGGAAGTCGCGCCCGCATATGAAAACGGTGTTCAAATAACACATGTGAGGTATCGCCGCGATCGTAAGAGCGAGAGCAATAATTATAGCACTAGGCCTACTCTGTAACTCTAACCTGGTAACCGTAAAAAAAGTTTAAAGCGTCGCCTATGGAGATTTTTAGTTACCGTAGTTTGTCGCCATTCCACGAGTGCGTGCAATTATAAAGCGTGTCATGCTTGGTATCTATTTACTCGGCATAACATCATCTTTCACATTATGCAAAAAAATTGGGCTAATTTTACTTTTTCATTTTTTTAAAATTCATGAAAGTAAATTTTTCCCAAAAAGTTGTGTTTAAAACACCGCCGCACAAATACCGTATGACATAAAATATTGCAACAATCGCCATTTTATTCTCTAGATTCTCTGCTAAAAATATATATATAATGTTTGGGGGTTCTAAGTAATTTTCTAGCCAAAAATATGGATTTTAACTTGTAAACACCAAATGTCATACATAGGCATAGGCATGAAAGGGTTAATTATAAAACGTATCTAGTATATTGACTGTCAGTCACTTTATAGTAGGCAAGTAGGCATCACCTTAGCCAGTCACGCAGACATACCAGAGTGTTTACATTTTCTGAAGTAGACATGATCGCATTTTATTGGCAATATACCCTGAAGAACTGAACAGTCTTTCGCACGGAACAGATGTTGTCGATACACAAAGAATAGTCTGCACAAAACTGCTAAGGACAGGAAAACAATGATTATTTTTGCCCCCTTCCCCTGATGAAGCCTGATGCATCCTCCTGCTCCACAGATGCAAAAGGTACCTCAATCCAATGGGTGCAGTTTGCTCGCATCCAGCAGGGTAAGTCTCACTGTCCAGTGTCGTCAAGAATTTTGATAGCTCAAAACAATTAAAGATCAAGGAATTAATCTTTAATTTCCCCAGTGTGTGTGTATATATATATATATATATATATATATATATATATATATATATATATATATATATATATATATATATATATATATATATATATATATTCCCTCAATCAGGCCTCTTTTAGGTTTCAGAGCTGATAGCGCAGCTGTGGAATAAAGGGTATAACATTGATCAGATTGCCTTCTTGCTGTCTTTCTTGCTTTTGTTGCAACTGAAAGGTCTTTGTACAACAGGCACATCTTCTACTCTTTAGCCAATTGATAACCGTCATCCTTATTGTACGGACATCGTCTTTAATGCTCGTCAATATGGGAGGAAATTATGTACATTATCGGAAAATATTCTGCATTTACACTAATTGTGTACGGTCTCTTGTTAAAGCTTTAATACATTTAAGTAAAAGACATATACAATGTCCAACAAAGATTAAAAGTGTTTGTACAAACTTACAGGCAGTCAAACGTTTATGAGTGGAGGTTCATCCCCATGTTCCACATACTAAAAGAACAAATTGCTTTCTTGCCCATCTTTTACATATAACCAGGCACAATTGTCAGGGTAAGGACATGGGCATACCATAGAGAACAATGCTAGCCTGACTGGTATGTGTTCCAAGTTAATGTATGTAAAACGCAAACCCTTGTGCAGACCATTTAAGGCAGTCCAAAGATCAATTGAAGGTGTGAACACAGCCGGATGACAATTCTACTGCCAAGTTGCAAGGCAGCATCTTAGCGCTGCAAGTCTTAAAAAGGAAATGCGGTTACTGCCAAGATCTCCAAGTAAGACTGTGCAGCAGATTCAGAAAAGGTATATGCTTAAAGTGATTCTAAGGATTAAATTTTTAACACAGCCTGGTTCCGGCCATTTGTAATATGATAGCGGATGTTGAAAGGACGATATGAAAGCTTTTATTCCGTAAAAATGGTTGCTTATAACTGTATAATTCACAGTTGTAAGCAATCCGTGAGTGTAAAAAAAAAAAAAAAATACTGATCACCTCTCCAGAGTAGTACAGTGGTACTACTATGGTGACACTTTAATGCTCTGTAAAACAAACTAAAGTGTTTCCACACAGTAAGCAATGCATTCAATAAATGTAGCGCTTACTCAAATGAACATCAAAGTAAACACATGGTAATCACAATTCATTAGATAAAAAACAGTGATTGTGATTAAAACATACATGTGCAAACAATGCAAGAGCACCAAAACAAATACTAAATTTAGGTGCAATAATGAAAATACATAAATAAAAGGGCTTGTGCATAAATATTAGTCATTTATAAACGAGGAAAAAAAATGTCAGCAACATATAACTTGATGTGCTTATGCAAAACATATTTGGTAGCAGATGTGCAATCAAGTGCAAAAAATCAGTTCATAAACGTGCAGTGACAATTGCTTCCACCATCCGCAGTACACCAATAGTGTGCCCCAGCCTCTCGCCTCAAATGAAGACCCATACAGATCTAGTAGCGCTTTTGTTGTTCTTGATGCTCAATGGCAAATTCAGCTACCCCTTCTCCTTGGAGCATCAGGTCAGGCAAAGTATAATCCAATAATTGGGACAGAGATTATACTTTAACACTGTATCCTCCTTAGTCTACTCCAAAGCTAAAAAGATCTCCTTAGTGCAGTAATCAGGTAAAATAATTTCACAACAGCAAACTTACATTAAAATTAACAGTATTCAACATTTATAAATCGGGGACTTGCGGTCTCATCTGTGACCGGAAGCAATGTCACCCAGCTCCTCCCAACACATTGTCACAGATCAATGCGTCGGAAGGAGCCGGGTGACGTCATTTCCTGTTGTGACTAAAAGTCCCTGTTTTATCGATGTTGAATACTGCTAATATTAATGCTTGCCGTTCTGAAATAAATGATTTTACCTGATTGAGATCTTTCTCAAATGAGCTTTTAAATGGAGAGTGGAGGATCAAATGCACACAGAATATGTCAAACAATATATTAGGGAAGATACGTGCCCCCGGGATTGAGAATCCAGTTGTTTCCAACCACCAAAAGATCCTTCTTTCATGTTCAAAACCTCATATGAAAAGATACTCAATGCAGTGTTGAAGTAATGAGAACTCTGACTACTCAATATGCCCTTAACATGATTTCATGTCACGCTGAAATTGAAATATTACAGTATCAGCACTAGGGATGAGCTTCAAGTCGAACACGAGTTCGACTCGATCGGCTGTTCGCGCATTCGCCAAATTTCAAACATTATGGGCCGTTTGTGCCAAATGTGAGCGGCGTGTCATGGCCCATAATGCACTGCGTCATCGCAGTGCATTGCTGGCTGATGATTGGCCAAGCATGCCTTCACGGCACAATGGGTGACTCTGCTGGCAGCTGGCAAGGATGCAGGACGGGGTGCAGTACTGTTGGAGCTTGTTCCGCCACCACGCCTCCAAAATACAAAGTGGCGATTCTGACACCTCTCTCCACCAACCCCTCTTCATCTCCATGGCCTCTTCCTCTATAGATTTGTCCTCTAAACCAGTGGTGCTACGTAGGCGTTTAAGGGTTTGCGCAAGCACTCAGGCAAAAAGATTCCATGCGGTGCTTGAGCTGGTGTGCTTAGGGGACAGGAGCCACACCGGGGCAGAGATTCTGTCAGCTCTGCAGGGATGGTGGTTTGTGACAAACATCCTCTCCGCCATCCGACAGGGACACCTGACCCATGTGCCCTGTTTGGCTCACGTCCTTAATTAGGTGGTGCAGCGGTTCTTGTGCAGGTACCCGGGCTTACAGGATCTCCTGAGGCAGGCCAGGAAAGTCTGTGTGCATTTCTGCCACTCATAATGCCAGTGCTCAGCTGGCTGGCCTCCAAAAAGGAATACAACTTGCCCAAGAACCGCCTAAATCTGTGACATGCCCACTAGATGGAACTCAATGTTGGTCATGCTGCCGTGGCTGCACACGCAGCAGAGGGCCATCAATGAGTACCTGCGCGACTATGGCACCAGAACAGGGTAGCTTTTTTTTTTTTTGCTTTTTTTGCCACGCCAGTGAATCAGGGATGCATGCACTGTCCTGTCACCATTTGAGGAGGCCACGTGGGTGATGAGCAGTGACAGTGCATGCATTAGTGATACTGTCACTCATCTACCTGTTGGAGCACACGATGAGTGGAATAATGGACAGGGCACTTGAGGCAGCAGAGAGGGAGGAAGAGGAAGATTTCCTTACCTCTCAAGGCCCCCTTTATCCAGACAGTGTTCCTGCGGGCCCGCCGATCACACAGGAAGAGGACGAGGATTGTGTCAGCATGGGGGTGGAGCCTAGCATTCAGCATCAGCCTTCAAGGGATCGTATACAGTCCCCAGAAACCCATGGACTTGAACGTGGCTGGGAGGAGGTGGCTGCAGATCATGTCGTCCTTAGTGACCCAGAGGACTCCTGACCGAATGCCTCAGCAAACCTACGCTGCATGGCCTCCCTGATCCTGCAATCCCTGCGAAGGGACCCTCGGATTTGTGGTATCAAGGAGAGGGATCATTACTGGCTGGCAACCCTCCTTGATCCACGTTACAAGGCTACGGTTGCAGAACTTATCCAGCCGTCGCAGAGGATGTAACATCTTTGGGAGGCCTTGCAGAAAGGTTTGTGCAACGCGTTTCGAGAGCCTGGGAGGTTACAATTTCCTGGTCCTGGACAACATGTTGCTGAGGCTTTGGTCAGTTACAGAAGAAGCGGTGGAGAAGGTGGCCGCCTGACCGATGCGTTCAGACAATTTTTTAGTCCGCAACCCAAGGTATGATCGGTTCCAGCAACCATCGCTAGCATCTGATTTTCATGGTGCAGGAATACCTAGGGGCAAGATCAGACTTGGTAACCCAGTGGATTTTCGGTGTGAAATGTGTCCGTGTCTTGAGGATGGATGACTGGCCAGAGCTTGCACAGTAGGCAATTGAGGTACTGGCCTGTTGGTGGCTTTGTAACCAATCACAGAGTGCGCCTGTCTACCGACTGTTGATCGGCTCACCTTCTTAAAAACGAATCATTCTTGGATCACCAGCTACCAAGCACCTAATGCTGATGTAACCGAATATTTTTTTTATGAATGAGATCCCTTCAAGACTGCCTATGCTGATTTCTGAGTGACTATCCTACTCCTCAATGTTCATGTTGATATTTTTGGTTCGGGGGAACCAGTGCCTAAAGCCCAATTTTTCTGCCCCTGTTCAACAGGGGCATGCAATTTCAATTCTTGATATAATATTTCACAGCAGGGCCTGTTCCAGCACCCACCAAGAGTAACTGAGGGCTTACAGTGTTCTGGTAGCACCAACACCCAAGGCCCCAAGGCCCAATTTTCTGCAGAGTATATAGGGCAGGCTATATATATATATATATATATATATATATATATATATATATATATATATATATATATATATATATATATATATATATATATATATATAAATCAATCACATATACAGGCGGTCCCCTACTTTCAAACATTTGACTTACAAACTACTCCTACTTACAAACTGAGGGAGACAACAGGAAGCAAGAGAAAAATCTACCCCTGGGAAGGGAAATTCTCTCCTGTAAGAGTTAATATGGGAAAAAGGTGTCTCTACTGATGCTTTACCACCAATCCTTGTTTCCGTAAAAATCCAAAATTTTCAAAATCCAATCGTCATTGGGCCAGAAAGTGAGGTGAAATCTTCTCAACAGGGGCACAGACAGCAAAACAAATGTTACAAGGGTGATGATAACCCTTCCCTAGGATATCCAAAAACCTTAAAAATAGAATTTTTGGAGTGCGCATGCGCGGGTTCCCGAGGACGGACGTGTGCTGAAGGAGCTCCGCACCTCCCCGGCCAACAACAGCTATAAACAGCGCAGGTAGCGGCACCCGGTCACCGGGAATAGCGCGATCGGCAGCCCGTGGCGGCGATGAACAGGAGGGCGAGGGGACAGCCGAGAAAAGGCCATTGTAATCAGGCTAAACCCCACGGAGGAGCGGGGCCTTCCCCTGGACACAGGCCGCAATCCTAGATGGCGCCGGGACGCGTCGACACACGAGGCAGCCAGGCCTCCAGGTCACAGAAAACACAGCAAGAAAATGAGGAGATCCAGACTGAACATCCCAGGGATCCCTTCCCCTCACAGTCCTCAGGAGAGCAGGAGGCAGAGCAGCAGGGTGAGTCCCTTTCACAGCCCTCATCCCCAGCCACATACAGAGGCATGCAGGACATGGTGGATTCCCCTATGTCATCTATGGACAGGAATATGGCTGAGCTAACTGAGGCAGTGTTTAGCCAACCCAGCCTGCAGGCATTAACACCTCAACCACCAGTATACTCGGGGGATGCAGTCCTGCTAGCACGCTTCTCGGCTATGCTGCAGAAGGAGCTATCTATAGCCTGCTCCTTGATTACCACAGACCTTAAGAGAGACATCCATGGCCTGGGACAGAGATTTGAGATGATAGAAACTAAAGTGGACAGTACTGTCAAAAAGGTCAATCAAAACTCAAACATGATCGCCGATCTTCAAGACCGGTTGGAGGAGGCCTATACAAAGATTGAAGATTTGGAGAACCGCTCTCGCAGAGAGAACGTGCGCATACGGGGTCTACCGGAAAGCCACACTGACCTGGAAGGAGCGATGAAGGATCTGATGAAAGAACTGATTCCTGACATCAAGGCACATCATATGGAAATTGATCGCATTCATCGGGCCCTGACGGCCCCAAGGAAAGATGGCCTCCCGAGTGACATTATAGTCAAACCGCACTATTACCGAATCAAGGAGAGGATGAGGTTAGCTGCTCGCAATAGACAGGAACTGGTACTGTATGGAACGCAGATTCAACTTTTCACTGATTTAGCCCCCTCCACGGTGCAAAAACGCAGGAATTTGAAACCATTGCTGCAGCAACTTGTGCGTAAGCAGATAAAGTACAGATGGGCTTTCCCATTTCGGCTGTCGTTCTCATATCAAGGCCGATCCCATTCCTTCACGACATTTTCTGATGGCGAAGATCTTTTGTTGAGCCTTGGAATCATCGCTCGGGAATCAGATGCCTCCGTCTCGCGCCAGGACCATCGATCCATCTCCCCGCTGTGGCAAGATCGACGACACCCACAGCCCTCTAGATCTCCTCAGACGACCTGAACACGGACTCAACTACCCCCTGGGTTGGGGTGAGAAGATATCCCTCTTTAGGACTGAATTTTAGTCCACTGGGGGCCGTGGCCCGAACCTAATAGCCCTGGTTGCGCGCAAAGCGTGTAGTTCCTGTTGTACCCAAAACAGGGTTTTTATTTTATTTCTTTTTTTTTTATATATTTTTTTTTTTTTAAGGGACTTTTTTTACACATCTCCCCCTTCCCCCTATTTTTATTTTCATTTTTATTTAAACCCACCCACAATGTACATGGTTTTAATTCCCCTATTAAAAGAACAAAGGCTTTTCAATTCTATCACAAACAGAAAGCTGATGTCCTCTTATTACAGGAGACTCACTTTTCTAAAGCGTCGGCTCCTAGGTATCTAAATGTGAAATATCCACAATTTTATTTGGCGAGCGCACCCGCTAAGCGGGGTGGGGTGGCGATCTGCCTATCTAGGCGGACTCCCTTCACTCCCCTCACAGTGGTGAGAGATAAGGAAGGCAGATATGTAATGGCTGCTGGTCGCCTCCATGACCAGCTAGTCACCTTCATATCTTACTATGCCCCGAACACGGGACAGACTGAATTCTTTAGCAAAATGCTCAGAATATTAATGCCTAAGGTACTGGGACAGGTGATAATGGGGGGGGGACAGTAATATCCCGCTAGATAGAATAACGGACAAATCGGATCCAGCTAGACCGATCCTTAGAAGGCCACCGACGGGTAGTAGCAGGGTGGCGCGCCTGTTACATCTATACGATTTGATAGATGCATGGAGGGAGGGTAATCCCACGGTAAGAGACTACACGCACTTTTCGCAGGTGCACCACACATATTCCCGGATAGATCACATTTTAGTGCGTACCCCTTTGCTGCCGTATATGACGTCGGTTAAGATACTGTCGACCCCATGGTCAGATCATTCTCCGGTTAAATTGTCAGTGAAAGGACTGTGGTCTAAACCCGGCCCTTCTCCTTGGAGACTTAACGCTAGCCTACAAAATGATCCCTTACTGTACGCTGAAATTGAAAAGGCACTACAAGAGTACTTCAGTAATAATAAGGCTTCGGATACTTCCCCTACCATTAATTGGGGTGCCCATAAGGTTACGGTGCGGGGTAAATTGATCCAATTGGCTGCTAGGGAAAAGAGGAATCGGGAGCAATCAATAAGACTATTGGAGGAAGATCTAGACCATCTGTTGGAGGAGCAGCGCAGAAACCCCCAGACTGACATTAGACGTAAAATAGATGACGCACGACTGGCTCTTAATCTTAGTCTGACCACCCGAGCAGAAAAACATATTAGCTGGTCCAAGCATAGATTCTACACAATGGGAGATAAACCCACCACAATGTTAGCCAGGAAGCTAGTGCCCCGACAACACGCTGCCACGTTACCTAAATTACGACTACCCTCAGGTCACCCCACTCAGAATCCGGAATCCATTCTTGGGGAATTTCAGAAATTTTATGCAACACTTTATAGCTCTCCCGCTAGCTATGTGCCCTCAAAGGCGGATCAGTTTTTCCACGATGTGCAACTGCCCCGACTCACCCAGGCTCACAGGGAACTTATGGAGGGGGAATTTACGGAGTCCGAAATTAAACTGGCCATAAAAACCATCCATCCATCTAAAGCACCTGGACCGGATGGCTTCACTGGCCATTACTATAGGAAATATAGCGAAATCCTAGCTCCACATTTGTGTTCCTATTTTAATGACTTAAGGAGGGGAAGTAATATTCCTGACCACGAAAACGTAGCGTATCTACACGTTATACCAAAACCGGGTCGGGATCACGGAGATTGCGCCAACTATCGCCCAATCTCCTTGATCAATACAGATCTAAAGTTATTGACGAAGGTGCTAGCATTCAGACTAAATACATTTCTTTCAAATTACATCCACCCTGACCAGGCGGGATTTGTCCCCAACCGTCAGGCATCAGATCAGACTCGCAGAGTCATAAATTTAATCTCGGCGGTTCAGTCGGACTGGGACTGTATGGGTCCTAGGCAGGGAATGCTGCTTTCGCTCGACATCCAGAAGGCGTTTGACTCTCTCTCGTGGGAATACCTTTTTGATGTATTGCACCGTTTCGGTTTCGGTGAGCGCTTTCTGGTACTCTTGCGAACGCTGTATCATTCTCCCTCAGCATTATTGAAATTGAGGGGCTACTCATCCCCACCGTTCGATATCAAAAGAGGAACACGGCAAGGCTGTCCGCTATCGCCGCTGCTATTTGTTTTAGCAATTGAGCCTTTGGCGATAAAAATCCGTTCGAGTCCCAATGTCAAGGGTATAGTTTGTGGGGAAGACGAGCACAAGTGCTTGTTCTTTGCAGATGACTTGCTATTGACATTGTCGTCGCCCATTACTTCCCTCCCTAACTTATACGCGATTTTGCAACCATTTTCAGAAATTTCAGGACTCCGAATTAATCACGAGAAATCAAGAGCACTTAATATATCTTTACCGAAATCAACTCAGGAGACTCTTGAGCGCTCACACAGGTTCAAGTGGGACAGGGAAGCTCTTCCCTACCTCGGTATAAATTTGACCTCATCTGTCCAGACGTTGTATAGCCAGAATTACCCAGCCCCATTTAAACGCCTATCAGACGATTTGGCCAGGTGGCAGATTCATCCCCCTTCGTGGTTTGGCAGATTGCACTCCATAAAAATGAATGTACTACCCAAGGTTTTATATTTGTTTCGTACCTTGCCTGTGTCACTAGTTCGATCTGACCTCCACATATTCCAAAAGAAGATATTGCAATTCGTCTGGGGAGATAAGAGGCCTAGGGTGAATAGGGGTACTATGTACACACCAAAGCAAAGGGGTGGCTTGGGACTGCCTGACCTTATGAAGTACTTTTACGCGGCCCAGTTGGCCCACCTTTCGAGGTACCATTCCCAAAAGCCTGACGCAATATGGATGACTATGGAATCCTATGCCTGTCGACCTGATTTGATATCTCATATTATGTGGCTCCCTATGAGGGACAGGCCGGTCATACTGTGTCCGACACTGTCATTCTCATTGGAAATTTGGGACAGGCTCTCCAGGAATAGGACGTTTAAATCCCCTCACAATCCGTTAGCACCCTTGTTAAAGAACAGGGATTTCACCCCGGGCCTCTCTCCAGTAGGGTTTCACTGGTGGACAAATAAGGGTCTTCTACGAATTGCCGATCTTTGTGATCACCAAGGGATATTGTCGGAAAAAACGTTAGTTGAAAAATACCAAATGCCAGTGACTGAACGCTTTAGATATACGCAACTGTACCACTTTTTGCAAACTGTCGCCCGCAAAGGCGATCTAACTACTATGACTTCTATGGAGTATTTATGTAGGCAATACGATAAAGTCAGGGGCCATATTTCTGCTATTTATTCTATCCTGTCATACTCCTCGAAAAAGTTGGGCTATATGCTCCAATGGGAGGAGGATTTGCAGGAAACGTTCGAGATTGATGAATGGCACAGGCTGTCGGAATCGGCGTCTCGATCGATCATGAATACTTCCATTATAGAAGCTAACTACAAGGTCCTGCTGAGGTGGTATATGGTCCCGGCTAGACTGGCCGCTTTCGTGCCAGGTGCCTCTCGGGACTGTTTCAGAGGATGCGGACAGACGGGGTCCACATTCCATATGTGGTGGACCTGTCCTAGGGTCCGGAGATTCTGGATCAGGGTGTACAATTTCATCTACTCCCTGACCCAGATCAATTTAGTTAAAGCTGCTAAACATGCGCTTCTGGGGGGTAAGATACCTGACGCTTCGGGACCCCAGAGGAGACTGGTGGCATTTATATTCACCTCAGCAAAAATAACCATAGCGAGAAACTGGAAGTCCGCGGCCTTGCCATTTGATCAATTTAAATACAAATTGTCCTGGCTTATGTTGAATGAGCGGCTAACGGCACTCACGCAGGACAAGATGAAGCAGTTCCATAAAGTCTGGGATCCTTGGATCTGCTACTTAACTGGTGATCCTGGGTCGAGTGGTACTTAGGTATATCTTGTGGATTATTTAACGGTGCGCGGAGCCTCAACTCTCCCAATTCCCCCCTCTTTCTCATCCCACTGTCTTCTTTCCTATTGTTCTCCGACGGGATTGAATCACGCCTTTTTCTGCTTTACTACCTCCTTTTCACAAATCTGGAGTGTTGTTTACCATCGCCTAAATTGCCAATTGAATGATGTGGAGCTACATATGTTTTGGGTGGTCGTAACCCTCGTAGGCAATGGCACGATGTGATGGTGAACAGATTGTCAAATCATTGTCTAGAGAAGGAAGTGACGTTGATATGTACTACTTTTTGTCTGTGAAGAAAACTAATAAATACTATTGAAACAAAAAAATAGAATTTTTGGCTGGAGCTACACTTACAAAAACTACCTGTTCCAAATTACAAACAGATTCAACTTAACAAACCTACAGTTCCCCGTTCTTGGGACCGCCTGTATACGGCTGTTAAGAGTATATAGGACCTGGGGGCCCCACGCTTTTTTTTAAATTTGGGTTTCGGGGTTCCCCTTAATATCCAATATGTAATTTTGTGCAGGGACTGTTTAAAACACGCGCCACTTTACAGGCATACTATAGTCACCCCCAGGTACGACATTTAAAGGAATATTTCACACTTATTTTTTTACTTTAAGCATCATTAAAATCACTGCTCCCGAAAAAACTTCAGTTTTTAAAACTTTTTTGCATTGATACATGTACCCTGGGGCAGGACCCGGGTCCCCAAACTTTGGTTTTGTTCGCATGTTCTGGAGGCTTGTCAAGGATAAGGCCCCATGTACACTGCTGCTGTTAAACGGGCGTTCAGAGGCAGTTGGACGCTTTTTTCAACTGCCCCTGAACACATTCAATGTTATTTTATGTGACCATGTACAGTCTTGTTTAGTAATTTTTAGGCAGCTGCTTTTAACAGTGTTTCTTTGAAAGCAAAAAAAATTAGTTCAGACGCCAGAGAAATTCCCGTTTAAGATGCCAAACATGGCTAATCGTGGCTAAATGCGGCTAAACATGGTACCGGCATTTAGCCGCGTTTTCGTTTATAGGCGTTTGACATTTTTGCCCATTTACATTTTTTTTTTTAGAAATGCTCCTAAATGCAAACGCTCCTAAACACAGCAAAACGGATGATTTAAACATGGGTAACCATCTGTTAAGTTTACTCATTTAGGAGCAGTTGTAAAAACGTCCGGAGTTCATGGAGCCCAAGTTGGCCTTCTCTGAAGGCTTTGCATATAAATGGTCAGGGAGGTTTAGGGGCAGGAGAGGCCCTTCACATGAGACCCAATTCAGCCACTGATCAATCAATCTGATGATTCGCTTTCGTCCACTCTCCCAAAGAATAGATTCTTGACTTATGAGTAACCTTCCACATCTAACGCAACATGGAAGCAGTAACGATACAGTGGTAGCACTGCTCTAGCAGCACCTACGAAGGGTAAAAAGATCTCTTCTAAAAATCATACAGCACATACACCAGGGGACCTTTTACCCCCAGCCAATTAGGCGACGGGCGGAGCTAACCCCTCCCACTACCCATCTGAATTATTATTAACCTCACTTCCACTCAATTAACACCTGATGAGCCATCAGTTTTGCAGCTTGGTTCAGGCTTCTGCACATTACTGAAACAATTAAAGCTTTATACCTTTTTGCATGCAACTTAACACTTAAATTCATCTTTGATAAAGATAGTCAGAATATCAATCTTGAGCGTCAACTCACCGAGTGCACAAAGCACTTCTCTATGGAGGAGTTCCGTGCGCTTCGTGACCTGATATTACTATATGATGAGAGTACCACCGAGGACCTTCCTGGCTCTAACCAGGATGTCCCGCTGAAACTCTTTAAATCAGTCTAATGCCCCTAAAAGATTTAAACTTAAATCATATCATTTTTCAGATCTTGTGACCTGCCCAGCAATCTGGGCATTTCTTCACCAGTCCATTAAAGAAACAAAAAAAAATGGCAGGATTATTTATCCAACCTCACTACCAATCAATTATCAGCACTTAAACGTTTACAGAAACGGAATTAAACTATCCGATAAGGGTGGGAATATTGTTGTCACGTCACATGTACAATACCAGACTATGTGCCTTGAGGTTCTCAATAAATCCACCTGGTATAGACCTATATCTACTGTGATCATTGATGCTTTATGAATGAATGCAGAGAAATGTGCACTGGTGCCTTCTGAAAGTGTTTCATTGGCAAGTACACTTTAAAAAATTTTGATCCCCAAATACCCTCAGACCTTTTATACCCTTTCAAAAAGAGGGGGGGTAGGGGTGGGACTTTAAATGAGGCATATAGAGATACCATAGGCCTCCATCCCTGTAAATAGATAAAAAATGGGGGAGGTTGGGACTTTATATGAGATGCGATTTTAGCAATATGCAATTAAATATAAACATGGAAGAAAAAAAAATGTTACCATGTGGCCAGGCTCAAAGTTGTCAACCAAAAAGCACTAAACCAAATTTATCTGTCTAACTGATGTAAGTAAAAACAGAGGTTTAGTTACAAGCATTTGCAAATACCTGGGAAGCTGCAGCGCCTGCGACATGGCACTCTGTGTAGCTGCAATCCTAACTATGAATTTAAGGTCTCCTGAAAGGGAGCCCAGGTGTGCTAATCAATAGGCAGAGGACAGGTGATATCCTAAAGCCCGCCCCTACCTATAGTTGGTATGGCAAAAGAGAGCACTGGAAAACAAAAGAAAAATAGGAGTGGAGCAAAAACCTTGCCCAACAAACCGCAAATCGCATCTCATATAAAGTCCCAACCTCCCCCATTTTTGTTTTTTTTATTTTTTTAGACCTATTATACCCTTCCCCAAAAAACACACAAAAACCTTAATCGACCTCCAGGCAGATCCATTGTGTCTGGCATTGGGTCTTTGACCGACAATGCCAGCAAGTTTGTGGACAACTTCCTGTTGCCCCGTGTATCAAGTTTACCCTCATACATCCACAATACTACAGATTTACTGAAGCACATTGAGGGGATTTGGGTCCCTTGGGACTCCCTGCCATTAATGATGAAGCCTTGTATTCGAGCATCCCCCACGAGCAGGGAGTCCTCCTTGATTGAACAGGACCATACACAATTTGGCCATTCAATGAATTAATTTTACAACTTTTATCCTTCATTCTTACCGGAATTATTTTGTCTTTGAAGAACATTTGTTGCAAACCCAAGGCGTAGCCATGGGCACATTATGTGCACAGTCATAAGCCAGTCTTCATCTGGGAGCTTGGGAGAGATTCATCTATTTCAATGACCAGTACACAGTCTATTTGCACTCTATCCTTTGCTGGTATAGATTCATAGACATTCTGTTTATGGTCTGGACAGGGTCACCAGCTTAATTGAAGGAGTTAATTGAAGCACTCAATATGAATTTACATTTCACATTCAATACCTGACGATACACAGATCCCCTGGATCGGTTGATCACCAAAAACCCTGATGGGACCATTGGCACTAAACCTTCACTGAAAAACTTACAGCTGGCAATACCCTGCTGCATGCTTCACACACACACACACACACTAGAACCCTTGTGCGCAGTATCTCCTATGCACAGTACCTGTGACTATGCAGGAACTGCACCAGAGATGAAGATACTTACACTCAGGCTGCTCTGCTACGCGAACACTTGTTAAAGGCCATTCTCAAACCAACTTGAGAAAGGCCTATAACAAGGTGTTTGCCCGTACCAGAGCATCATTACTATACAATCCTCAATGCTCTAGTTGTTCAGATACTGTTAAAGCGGAGGTTCACCCTAAAACAATTATATACCATTACATCCAGCATACTTCCGACTTGGCGGTAGCAAGTCTGCAGCCTCAGTGCCGGGTGGGCACCCTTTTAAGTAAGAGGCCATTTGGCTGTTTTCCATGTTTTTAATGTATTTTTAATTAAACGTTATCACGCTATTGGCATCTCCTCTGGTTTTCCTTTTATACATATATCCTATTTGGAGCTCCTGGATCTACTATCGGTTTTCCCATATCCTCATGTGCGCAGGCACAATCCTGCATAAGCTTGTGTGACCATCTTTTTCACTAAAGTGGTCAACAAGCTCTGGTAAGAGCAATCTATATATTTACACCTTGGGTGGAATTGAAGATATAAATGTGGTGGTGGCACCCTTCCTTTTTCTTCCCTTTTAAGAAGATCACTTTAATTGAAGAGTTCTGGACATTTTTCTTCTTTTTACGTTTGGGACTTTTAAAAGACTCTTTATATTTGATTACTTTGAATCACATTTTCATTAATGCGCAGCGCTGTCTGCAATATCTTGGGACTTTATTTATTACTTATTTTTTAGACAATCCTATAATTTATTTATATTGTTCACATACGTTGATTTAATTATTATCTAATCACGGATCAGGTTGCTGATTTTGGATTTTGACACTTTAGCACTAATTAAGTTTTGTGTTTATTATTGAGCGCCCTCTATTCCCACTTATAACGTTCACAATCCAGCATTGTCTATGAGGAGCAGCTTTTTTATATTTTTTAGGTTTATTATTTAGCTAATTAGGCGCGGAATTTTTTGCTATTTACATCAACAGTATGCCGTTTTTTTTTTTTTTTTTGCCGTACATACTGTTTTATTGTTATTTTCCCCCCGGCTTCCGGGTTCTGTCCCCTGCGGGACTGGGCGTTCCTAGATGATTGAAGTCTGGTGAAAAACTTCCCCTGGGGCATAAGGCGCGTCACCAGTTTTCCATAACTAGCCAACCTGCGAGTCGGCTCTATATGGCGCCAGCGCAGTCAGCTCTACACGGCAGGCGCAGACGCCGTATAGAGCCGACTCACAAGTCGGCTAGTTACGGAAAACTGGTGACGTGCCTTATGCGCCGGGGAAGTTTTTCACCAGACGTCAATCATCTAACCTCTGAATAGGAATGCTCGGTCCCACGGGAGCCAGAACACGGAAGCCGGGGGGAAAACAATAAAACGGTATGTACGGCAAAAGATGTAATGGTATATAGATGTTTTTTTAGGGTGAACCTCCGCTTTAAGGTTACAAAAGTTTCAGCTCACCAGGGTCAGCTACGCAGTGTGTTAGCCAAACATTGGCATCTACTCACAGATCATCACATTCTCGAGAAGCATGTTCAAAGCACTCCAGAACTGGTGCATTGGAGAGATAGGTCTCAAAACGGTACAATTGTTTTGCATATAAATTTGGCGTTTTATATTTTAGGGCTGTAATTCTTTGTAATAACACTTAAAGGAGTTGTAAAGTAAAACATTTTTTCACCTTAATGCAATCTATGCATTAAGGTGAAAAACATCTGAAGCTGACACCCCCCCCCCCCCCACACACAGAGCCCCCGTTATACTTACCTGACCCCTCGAAAGTCCCGCGCGCGGTCCCGAGATCCTCTTCGCCGCTCAGCCTGGCCACTGATTGGCTAGAGCGGATGGATTGAGAGCAGCGCAGCCATTGGCTGGCACTGCTGTCAATCACATCCAGTGACGCGGCGCGCCAAGGGATGGGGCCGAGTGATTCAGTGAGCGGCTATGGCAGCTCGCTGTATCACAGGAGTGCGCCTGCAATTACTCACCACCATGCAAGCTCTCTTGCAGGACTGTGGTCAGTACTTGCAGGGAGGACCAGAGACAGTCGCAGAGGGACCCCAGAAGACGTGAAACGGGGCCACTCTGCAAAATGAACTGCACAGTGGAGGAAAGTATAACATGTTTGTTATTTTAAAGGGAAAAAAAAAATCCTTTACTAACCCTTTAAATCTGTTTAAGATTCTATTAGACATCCTGGGTATGATAAAGTTTGAAATACAAAATCATAAATGATTATAAAAAATATATTATAATAAAATGAATTTCCCCCACTACCACTCCATTCTGCAAGTGTTATTTACTATCGCTGGTTTCTAGCTGGTCTCAAACCACTTGACATAAAAAGGGACACTTTTTGGTTGCTATGGACAATCTCAAGTTTCCAGGCAGAAACAGTAAACAATAGAAAAAGTACTGCTCCAAACCCTTAAACACCTGTAGTACGCTCCCGTCCTGTTACACTGACAGGTGCTGGCTCTGCACTAATCCATGGAAAGAAAAAATCATCCTGGACTGCCGCACGCTGATTAGGCAAATTTTATTTAAAAAATGGCAAAGGATAAAATCCAAAAAACTGCAAAGCACAGTCAAAAGCAAAACGTGCACATACAGGGACAAATAGTCAACGGGTTTCACATCTTAATTTGATGCTTACTCATAGCTGAGAAATAACAGTATAGATAATATGAAACTGCATACAGGGCACTGGACAAAACACTAGAAACAAAAAGGATATGAAATTATTTCATACAGTAATGTAATCTGTAAGAATACAGTGTACTGTATGTATTTTGCAATTTTTGAATTTGCCGGCAGGCTCAGCCCCCAATGGTTTGCAGGGAACGGAGCCCGACACACAGAGGCATCGGGGAAAGGACACAGCCCCTGGACACAGCGGGGGGGACATTGCAGGATCCTGGGGACAAGGCAAGTAACCTGCAGCAAGTAACCTGCACCAGAATCCTGCAATGCAATCCCGAGTGTGGCTCGGTGTTACCGCTAATGGTACTGAAATTTAACCCCGAGCCACCCTCTGGAATACCGCTAGGAAAGTTAAAAGACCGCCTAACCAGCAATCATTACCAGTCTACTACCAACCTAAAGATAGGTACCACCTAAAGATTGCCCAATGGGCACGCCTCCTCCGGAACGGACCCCGAGTAGGGTTGCCCCTGGGGCCGCCTAGATAATACCGGAGCTCGAGCTGCGCTGTGCTTAGATAACCGAGGAGGGTAGGCGAGCTATCCACCCGACTCAAGAATAACCTTCTTATGTTTTACTTGTTTTGGCTACTTTCGCATATGTCTTCGTGTTTTCATTGTTGTAATGGAAAAATGTATGTCACTGTTACTAACGGGTTTTGCTAAACTAAGATGTGACTGAACTCAAAAAAGTTTTCCAAAAAAAAAAAAAAAAAAAGAAGATTGCCCAATGGTTTATTTTTTTTTTTTCACTTTCTTTGAACTGTGATAAATGACATATGGCTGTGGTTCCCCGGCATCAGGATGTGGCCCCTTAACTCCCAGCCAGGGTTGCCTAGCACAGGGCGACAAGGAATCATCAGCGGACTTGGAGATGTGGGGATGGCGCACTGACTGTAGACAGTGCAAAGTGGGATATTGGAGAACAAATCAGAACTCTCCCTACCAAAACAGATAATTCAGCAATAGCAGCTGTTGAACAGTCATGCAAACAAGTGGTAGAGGAGCTCAGAGAAGATACAGTGGCACTAGGGCATAGGGTAGAAACAGTGGAAAATGGTAAAGTGGAGATTACACAAGCTGTGGTAGATATTCAAGATATGACTAAACGTCATGAAGAAGTTTTGAATTCTTACCTAGATCAGCTGGATGATTTTGAAAACAGGGACCGCCTTTAGAACATCCGCATACGGGGCTTACCCGGAGCGTTTCAGACCCCTGATTTTCTATTAACAGTGCAAAGCTTATTTCGTCAAATTATGGGGGAATCCGCACCTGATTTTATTAAAGTGGACAGAGTTCATTGTGTTCACTCTTATGTCCAGCAGAATATAAACAGACTGAGGGATGTGGTCTGTAAATAACACAAATACTCATTTAGAGCTCTTAAGCATGCTAAGCAAGTGTTTTGATCTCTTCATCTGGTGGATAGTTGGCGGGTACTACAAAGAATAAGAACTATAATCTTTATTCTCAATAAGACCTTTGAGGTCTATTCTCGTCTTGACTTAATTTGAGTGGATTAATTTTATTTCAACTATGTGTGTGCTGCCACTATTGAATCCATAAGGATCTCAGACCACTCCCCTAATACTTTAACTTTCCATCCGTTTTCCGCTGGTCATAGGGAACGGATATGGCGGCTGAATGAATCCTTATTGGATGACAAACCGATAGATGCTTTACTCCATAAAATGCAATATATTTTGAAATTAACACGCCTGGGGGAGGCATCTCATGAAACAGTTTGGGAGGCTCACAAAGCAGTTAGAGGGAAATTTATAGCACATGGTTCCTGTGTTAAAAAATAAAAAACAGAAAGAAATTGCTGATTTATTGGAAAAAAAAATTAGAAACCAGAAAAATAAACAACGTTTTCTCTGATGTGGACGATGCTAAGCGACTGGAGACACTGTGGTCTAGTCTCTGTCTTTGCCCCTGTGGTCCAAAACAGATATTTTGCACACCGTTTTTATGAACAGGGTAACAATTGTGTCCGATTGCTAGGCAACTAAAAAAGAAACAGGATTTTCGTAATGTTCATAATCTTTTGGTGCATAACAGACAGATAGCAGATACCTGATCTATAGCCAAAAGAATTCCATCGATTTTATAAGGCCTTATATAATATCCAGAACAGGTTGAGGAGATCCCAGAGTATTTTAAAGACTCTGCAATGCCCATATTGCCCCCACAGTTATTAAAGAAATAGAATGCCCAATTACTACCAAGGAGTTGGGTAAAGGAGTAGCAGCACTGCCAAAGGGAAAAAGCCCAGGACCAGATGGCTTACCGAATGCATCAGAAAAAAAAATACAAAAATAAAACTATTTTTACACTGCAATCCCTCTTTGCAGCTACAGTAAAACAGGGCTTGACAAATTTGCTTGGAATCTAACCAGCTAAAAAAGTTAGGAGCCAGGAACGCGCCCCATCCCGCGTGCAGAAGCCAACACATACATGAGTAGAGCCCACATATGAAAGCGGCGTTCAAACCACACGTGAGGCATCGCCGCAATTGGTAGAGCGAGAGCAATAATTCTAGCCCTAGACCTCCTCTAACTCAAAACATGCAAAAGTGTTGAATTTTTTAAACGTCTGCTTTAGCGATTTTAAAGGGTAAAAGTTTGTCGCCATTCCACAAGCAGACGCAATTTTGAAGCACGACATCGATTATCTTTCACAATATAAAAAAAAAAAAAAAAAAAAAATGGACCAATCTTATTTATTACCGTATTTATCTGCCTATAGCGCGCACCCCCAATGTAGAAGGGAAATTCCTGGAAAAAAAATGAATTACTTACAGTTTTGGTGTCTTGCCCGGCGTCCATCGGCGGCCTTGTCCAGTCCGGCGTCCGTCTGCGGCCCTGGTGGTGTCCTCCCCGCTTCTCCCGCGCTGTTTCTGAGTCGATCCCCGCTTCCCACGCTGTGTTTGAACGCCGCCGACATATACCGAGCGCAGTACACTCGGGCACGCTCGGGCCCAACACTCGGCTCCTCTCGTATAGGCTAGAAGGCGGCACAGTGCGTGACCGCGAGTGGAGACGAGCCTGGCCATATGTACCCGACTGTACAGCGCTCGGTATATGTCGGCGGCAAGGTTCAAACACAGCGCAGGAAGCGGGTATCGGCGTATATCGCGCACCCACGATTTTTCTCTTATTTTAAAGGGGAAAAAAGTGCGCTTGTAAGACCGCTGCGCAAATATGGTATGACAGAAAGTATTGCAAAGACAGACATTTTATTCTCTAGGGTGTTAAAATAAAAAAAATATATATAATGTTTGGGGGTTCTAAGTAAAAGGAGATGGGCGGGCAGTTACAGTAGGCAGGGGAAGCTCCATTAGCATTGCTGGTTGTCTTGTCATACCAACGGCCACTACAAGAGGGCACCAGATTACAGAAGGAAGCATAGGACTGTAGAAGGCCACAAAGACGTGGCCTTAATTACCGGCCGGCGTGGCCCAACGCGATATCGCTGGGGGCGCACAGAGACAGGATACCCCAGCTGTACCGCTCCAGGTCGCCAATTCTAGTCGCAAATCCGACCTGGCGCTCTGGGTTTGTTGAACCCTGTAGTAAAACCTTGGATTGAGAGTATAACCACTTCCATACCAGGCACTTAAGCACCTTCCTGCCCAAGCCAATTTTTAGCTTTCAGCACTATCGAACTTTGAATGACAATTGAGCAGTCATGCTACACTGTACCCAAATGACATTTTTATCATTTTGTTCCCACAAATGGAGCTATTTGGTGGTATTTGATCACCGAACATTTAGCAAAATTTTTTAGTTTTCTTCTTAAATTATGGGCACTGATATGGCGGCACTGATGGGCACCCTTAGGCGGCACTGATGGTGCCACTGATGGGTACTTTTGGGTGGCACAGATGGGCATTGATAGGTGGGCACAGATGGCCACCAAGAGGTGGCACTGATGGCATTGCTGGGCAACATTTCAGTCAGTGCCCATTTGTGGGCACTGATTGGCATCGATTGTGTACAATTTATTTTTTCCTATTTTTGCTCTATTGAGCACCGGGGGGCACTCCCCTGGTGGTCCAGTGTTGGCATCCGAGGGGGGGCTGCGCTGATAAACAATCAGCGCAAACTCCCCCGTCAGGAGAGCCGCCAATTGGCTCTCCCCTATTCGCGTCTGTCAGACGCAAGCGAGGAAGAGCCGATCAACTGTTTACATCGTGATTGGACACGGCTGATCACGTGGTAAAGAGCCTCCCCACGGGCGCGCGCCGGCATGTAATCCTGCAGGACGTCTAGTCAGGATTTCACAACCACTTCCCGGACGTCAATTGACTATTGACCGGGTGGGAAGTGGATAATTCGTTCCAGATACATGCTTGTAATTCAAAGCACTTGTATATCAAAGCAAATTTCCCCATAATTAGTTTTTTATTATTCTTTTTATCCTTTATTATTCCGTACGTTTTTCGGCTCTGCGTAACTTCTGCATACTTTAAGCTATTGAGACCATTCAACTATTAAAATGTTCATCTCGTTCAGCCAACGATGGGACTTCAAGTTTTTTTGTACTATTTATACTTTTTAATATATTAAGCTTTTAGACACTTTTTTTAACATTGAAGTCAATGAGAACATCCTTTTTACCGCTTCAAATCTCACGTGCTGCCAAAAGTTTCAGCTCCTTCGTACTTTCACTTACAGACACCAAACAAACTTTAAAAACGGTCACAAAATATTCAGCTATCCGGCTACGACTTTTCAGATTGATATCTTTTATAGTTTTTGTGAAAAAGCAATTTACGTTTAGTGTTTTTTTTTTCCAGAAAATGTAATCGATTATAATGTGTTCCTATGGAGGTGATTTACAGTCATGTGATCATTACAGTGCAGATCATTGGAAAAAAAATTATCTTTAAAAAAAGGGGGAACAAATTGCTCTCATGCCCACAAGATCTACTTGTCATACACAATTTATATATCAAAACGTAGGTATTTTTGTCTGGTTTCAGGCAATGTGATCAGTTTTGTGATAGGCATTTGACTTTGAGTTCCAGGAGCTTCTAAAGGACAAGAGCCCCAAAATTCCTCCCATTGACCGTCATGTTAAAAGGTCTAAAAAATGTTCCTGCAAAACGCACAGAGATGCTCTTTTCTAAATCGCTGACATGGCCACATTTTTAAGTTTATCAACATAAATTTCATATCGATGCGTTCACAAGGACCGTGTCTTTCAAACGGTGAAGTCGCTGTATCGATCGCATGTACGGTTGTGGATTTATTAAGGTTTGTTTGAAGGCTTATTTCACGTATTTGGCATGTGAATTAAAAGCGTTTAGGGAAAGAAATACCATTACAAATAGCTTTCTTTACCTCAGTGAAGTCCTCCTCACTGACCTGGGGGGGGGGGGACCTCTTGAGGGGGGAGGGGCGACCAGGAAGTCAGGATACTCTCTACTTTGCAGATAGAGAAAGGAGCTGTGTGTCCTAATGATAGAGTAGTGGTTATGGTGAATGGCTTTGGTGCGGGCTCAGCAATTCAGCTATTCAGCATTCCCACGCGCATTTTCCTCAGGAAATGAATTTTCTAGTTAATAATGGAAACTCAAAATGATTTGTTCCACAACCATTTATTCATAGGTCCTTCCGTTTATAGTCCATATAAAGATTATAGCAATGTGACCAGGTTGTGTAACCATAAAATGTCCATCCACAAATGGAAGTCCCCACAAGGGAATTAGAAGCAAAATCCAGAAGGAGCTACAGCGTATAAAAGAGAAGAGAGGAGCCTCCAAGTGTAGCAATATGTTTCTAAATGTTGTACCTTCATTGAATGTAACTGTATATTTATTTTACACTCAGTTGTGATATGACGCTACTCTCATATCAAGACATCGCTTGTATATCAATTCAAAAGTTATTAGAAAATGTTGCTCGTCTTACAAAACGCTCTCAAACCAAGGTTTTAAATGTAATACAGTTACTGCCTCTAATCCACTACCGCAGGAAGCATTGCAGGCCTATGTGACAGTTCTTACAAAATCAGGGAAAGACCCGCAATACTGTGCCAATTACAGAGCCATCTCCCTCCTTAACTCTGACACTAAACTCCTAGCCAAGATCTTAGCCCTCTGACTCCAAGATCATGTAGTGAAGTAATTCACCCAGGCCAGATGGGATTCATGAAGAGCCGTGACGTTAGAGCCTTGCATATTCTTCATTGGGTGCAAAATGGACCCAATAGATTTCCAAGAATGGTTTTATCAATGGACGCCAAGAAGGCATTTGATAGAGTGAACTGGGTCTTTAGGACTGAAGTACTGAGGGTGGTGGGACTAGGTGCTTGTATGATGGGCTGGATATTCGATTTATATGCAGGTCCAAGAGCCAGAGTTAAGGTCAAAAGGTATGCTTTCAGATTTAAACATACAAAATGGTATTGCGAAGGGGTGTCCTT
The DNA here is from genome assembly GCF_905171775.1 of Rana temporaria. Taxonomy (NCBI): domain Eukaryota; kingdom Metazoa; phylum Chordata; class Amphibia; order Anura; family Ranidae; genus Rana; species Rana temporaria. Next base: position 282,411,540 of record NC_053491.1, on the reverse strand, counting down.
TATCCCCATTACTGTTTGCTATAATATTGGAACATTTTCTTAGTAAAGTGAGGGGGAATATGGAGATAGCTGGGGTTTATATTGGATCTGTAGAACATGAAAGTTTCAGCATATGCCGATGACTTGTTATTCTATCCTTCCATACCCCAGGTATCTCTACCAGCTTTGATGGCTGAGGTCCATAGATATATTATTCTATTACATTTTTAAATACATTGAGACATTGTACTTTTACCTAGTCATGTACCTTCAGTCATGGCAACAGCTTTGCAACATTTTTTTTTTATATGGAGTATGGACTCCCCAAGTTATCAGGGAGTACATATTACCTTGTATCCAAAGCTTTTATATGACCTGAATTATGGTTCCTTGCCACCAGGGATAATAGGAGACTTGCAGAGATTTAAAGGCAATTTTTTGACATGTTTGGAAGAGTGAACACCTTAAAATGAGTATACCACAGAGAAAAAATTATATCTTGCACACTTCCACAGACTTTTTTCAAGTGTATAAGGAAGGCCTTTTTGGCTTTTGAATGGAATGATAAATGCCCTAGAGTAGCCTATATTTTATGTAGAAGCAAATGTAAAAGGGGAGTTGGGCTTCCAGATGTGGCATTGTATTACAAAGCTATGTCTTTGGTACACATCTTAAACTGGTTGTAAAGGTAAAAAAAAATCCCTAAATGGCTTCCTTTACCTTAGTGCAGTGCGCCTTCACTTACCTCATCCTGCGTTTTTGCTTTAAAATGTCCTTAATTCTCACTTCCTGTTCTTCTGTCTGTAACTACACACAGTAATGCAAGGCTTTCTCCCTGGTGTGGAGAAAGCCTCTTGAGGGGGCGATCAGGCAAGTCAGGACACGCTACTTGGCAGATAAAGGAGCTGTGTGTTAGTGGGGGTCCTGACACTCCTGCTCGCCCCCTCAAGAGGCTCTCTCCACACCAGGGAGAAAGCCTCACATTACTGTGTGTAGTTACAGACAGAACAGGAAGTGAGAATTTCTCAGAAGAAATAAGGACATTTAAAAGCAAAATCGAAGGATGAGGTAAGTGGAAGGAGGACTGCACTAAGGTAAAGGAGGCTATTTAGGGGGGGGGGTTACCTTTACAACCCCTTTAAAGTGGTGGCAAGTAAAATGTGGGTTTCCTTGAAGTAAACATTGGTGAGTAGAAACTTGGCGGGTGCCCCATGGATACCGGCCATTTGTAGGGGCCTCTCAGATTGGACATCTTCAATAAACCGGACGTCAATAGCAGTATGCGATAGAATGAACAAGTCGAGCAAAATACGCCCACTATATGTGCCAAGTACACCCCACAGGGAATTATATCTCCTTTTTTGGAATTGGTGTCATCATTGGGGAATATACCTATGGAGACATAACCAAATGACACTTATTTTTTTAAATAAATTGAAACCTAGATTGAGACCCTCGAGTACGCTCACTACATTTGAATTTTTGTGTGCTCATATCTCAGAGCCTAGACATTTGTTATCTCAGATGTATAGACTAGATCTTAGTGGCCAACATACCTCAGTTGCTCATTTTATTAGAGAGTGGGAGAAAGTTAAACCATACGTTTACTTCCCTATAAAATAAAATCAAACCAACTCACTCCACCTCAATAAGTTATTATATGCAAGAAATGTCTTATAAATGCTTGGTTAGAAGGTATCGAACACCAGCCCGGTTGGCACATATGTATTCGACAGTCAACGATCACTATTGGAGGGGTTGCGGACAGAGGGACACATTGCTCCACTTATGGTGGGACATTTTTTTTTTTGTCATTTATAACTTCACACGCTAGGGGTTAAGGTATCGTCCAAATGCCTTCAACACGTTACGTTTTATAGTGAGTGAAACACTTTATAGATGATATACACAAAAAAAAAAAAAAAAACAGGAAGCACCAATTGCCTTGGTCGAAAGTGCCGTGACCGGAAAGGGGGGCCCGCCCCTTAGGAGCATAGGCCTGTATGACAGCCTGCCTGATCCACCAAGAAATGGTGGTCGACGAGACCGCCAGGCCCTTTTGTGTAAAAGACACCGACACAAAAGAGAGTCAGAAGCTCCGAAACAGAGCCGTAGCAGGCTGGTACACCCGCAAAGCGCGTACCACGCCTAAAGTATGAAAGGCAACCTCGATAGGATGCGCCGGCCGAGGACAGGAGGGTGGAAGAACAATGTCCTTATTCCGGGGGAAGGCCGAAACCACCTTCGAAAGAAGGGAAGGTCACGGGCGCACTACCACCTAATCCTTATGGAGGATCAAGCATGGCGGCTTGCAAGACAAGACCGCCAACTCAGAAACCCCACTAACAGAGGTAAAGGTCACTAAAGGGACCACCTTCTGAGATAGTGTCAAGAGAAAATCTTTTTAAAGTTTCCAAAAGGAAGGTTCCTGAAGAACCGAGAGCACCAGAGTCAAAACTCATGGGGGAAGAGATGGGCATAGAGGGGAAGTACATGACAAACCCCCTGCACACAAAAAGGTACCCACCAGGGAACGGGCCGCAAAAAGGCCATTGAAAGAACAGGTGTAACGGTAGATCCTCCGGAAGAAGACTATCGTGCCCTCAGCATTGTTGAGATGACCGAGTCGGACAGACCCCGGGCATCTTAAAGTCTGGCTTCCAATAGCCATGTTGAGCAAGTCAGTGTCTGTACAACAGGAGGACGTATGGGACCTCGAGACAGAGGGACCTCCCGCCCTGGCAACCACCAGGGTACCTCCGCTACCAGGCGCCCGATATCGGCGCACCAAGAACGCTGAGGTCAATCTGGAGTGATTAGAATCATTGGGATCTCCTCAGCCTCCACTCTGTGGAGCAGCCGAGGAAGCAACTACAATGGAGGAACAGCAAAAAGTTGCCTATACAGACCCCACGGGGCCACCAGCGCGACTGATGCGTCTGTACCAGATCACTAGACCTGGCCACTAACTTCGACACCCTTGCTGTGGAGACAAGCGGCCAGGAGATCCATGCCCTGTGAGGCAAGGGAGCCAAAACACCCCAAGCACAAAGACCAGTCGCCCTGGTCCAGCATCTGGCAAATCCAGTAGTCCACCTGCCGGTATACCTGATGGTAGGCCGAAGCCACGGCCGTGGCGTTGTCCGACTGAAACCAGATTGGACAACCTTGCAACCTCCTCGACCACGAGGAGAAGCATAGCCTGATCACTTAAACGCTTAAAATAGTAGGACAACGGTAGACAGCACCTGGTATTCCCAGGTGGTCTCACACCCAGACATTAGCCAGGCCCGACCCTGGGTAGCTACCGAGACCAGACGAGAGCGGGCACATTCAGGGAGGTGTGGCCGTAGGTCCACGCAAGTCCAGCGACTCCGGGTCGACTGGACCACCCAGGTTCACAACCCGTGAGGCTAGCATCCATCGTAAACACCAAACACTGGAAGGAAGAAACAACTTTCCGGACCGAAGAGTCTGGGATCTCCATCACCAACTCAGAGAGACTGACTAGGTGGCGCACCGGAATCTGATAATTTCAGAGACAAGAGATTTTTACCACCTGGACAGTATTTCCCCTGGAAAACCCGAGTGTGGAACTGGGCATACAGTACCGCCTCGAAGGAGGCTACCCACAGGTCTCAGACCAGCAGAAGCCCGGAGAGAAGACCGATTGCGTGAAGCCAATACCTTCACTGCAGACTGAAGAGTCTGCAATTTCTCCAGGGGAAGAAGGACCTTCGCCACGAGGAGTCCGGAACAACCCTAGATACTCCAACACTGAGTCGGAACCTAGCATGCCCAGATAACACATCCACTAGGTCTGAGACAGAAGCTGCTCTCAGATGAAAGTCGTCCAAGTAGCCAATAAGGCAAAGCAACGCTGTCCCAACAAAGTTAGGATAAGTGCGAGCTCCCAGCTGAAAACCCATGGTGCCGACACCAAATCAAAAGGGAGGGCCACAGGCTGACAGAGATCCTCTCTCATCATGAAGCACAGAAAAAAACACTGACATGCGCAAAACGGGACATGCATGTATGCGTCCCTGATGTCCGAGGACGCCAGGACGTCCCCCAGATGGAGCGCAGCTACCACCGAACGAATGGATTCCATGCGGAACTACCAGACGTTCACAAAAGGTATTTAGGGCCTGAGGCCCATAGAAACCCCCAAACTTCTCGTCCTGCGGGTCGGGGGTTTTCGGAACGCTGTATTAGTGTCGCTGGTGCCGCTAAATAGCCAGTTATTTTAAGTTCGCCGCCAGTTTTTTTTTGCGTCAGGTACCCCCATATATTTTTTAATAAAGGTTTTAACCCCCTGATTATCCTTTTACGGGTGATGCTGGTTATTTAGTTTGCCTTTTATAGCATCAGGGCACCCGCCGTATATAACCCAATAAAGGTTTAACCCCCTGATCGCCCGGCGGGTGATATCAATAAAATTTTAGCGTCAATCAGGGTCTGCGTCGCCCCAGGCAGCGTCAGGTTAGTGCCAGTAACGCCAACACCTCCCTTAGTGGTATAGTATCTTAACAGATCAATATCTGATCAGATCTATACTAGCGTACCCAGCAGTTTAGGGTTCCCAAAAACGCATTGTTCGTGGGATCAGCCCAGATACCTGCTAGCACCTGCGTTTTTCCCCTCCGCCCAGCCCACCCAAGTGCAGTATTGATCGACAAGCCTGATCCCTGCGATCGCCAACAGTTTTTTTTTTTGTAGCATTTTCAACATTTGCCGACAGGTCAAGTGCTTTTTTTTTACCTGTGAATCCTTACAGGTGTACCACTAAATTTAGAGCCCAAAATGGCAAAGCGAATGTACACTAGTAAAGAGGCAGAGTTTCTGAGCATGACAGATGGTGAAGGAGGTCAGATTCTGGCTCAGAATACAACCCCGTAGAAGACCGCGGCTACATGTCAGATAGCTCTGACGACGACGAATAAGAGGGCTAAGGGCTAAGGGCAGGCGTACCCGACGCCATTCTGCTGTTGAGGTGCAAGAACCGCAGGACCCTTGTATGGAGCAGAGAGCCAGTACTAGCGCCGCTATTCCTTCTGGTGAACTGGCAAGCACCAGCGGCCTAGTACACCGTGGTCGTTCATCCAGCACTGCAGCATCACGTGGTGACGTGGCGAGTCCCATAAGTGCAGTTCAAGCTGGCAAGGTGGCAAGCACAAGTAGTGTCCAGCTGCCACCAAGAAGAAGACAAAGACAGGCCGGTCGTGTATAGTGCCCTTCCTGCCGTATTCTCCAATCCTGATTTAGTCCCCACCACTTCTGCAGCACCCGTACTTGCCCCATTCACTGGCCAACCCGGTATTCAGGTGAAATTTTAAGTCACTGATTTTTCACTTGTTTTTTTTGTGTGTTTTTCACAGAAGATCTCTATAGATATATTGTGGACCAGACTAATTTGTATGCTGGTAATTTCATCGCCGCTAAACCCCAGTCCGCCCTTGACAGACTCTGGAAACCACTTACGGTTTCCGAATTTAAGACCTTTTTGGGCCTTTGCCTCAACATGGGCATACATCAATTTCCGAATTTGCGGACGTATTGGTCCACATGACCATATGCCCATGTTCTCTGCTTCCAAGGCCAGGGAACGATATGGAGGCGATCTTGCGGTTCATGCACTTCAACAACAATGAACTTTGTCGTCCACATGGAGACCCTGAATATGACCGGTTCTACAAAAATTCAGCCCCTCATAAACCACGTCAACGAACGTTTTGCAGCCTTGTATACTGCCCATCATGTTGTCTGCGTTGATGAGTCCCTAATTACATTTTCTGGACGCTTTTCTTTCAAACAGTACCTCCCCAGCAAGCGTGCCAGATATGGAGTCAAGCTCTATAAGCTCTGTGACAGGGCAACAGGCTATACATGGAGCTTTATGGTTTATGAGGGAAAAGATAGTCAGGTAGAGCCCGAGGACTGCCCAGATTACATAGGGAGCGCTGGCAATATTGTGTGGGACTTGGTGTCACCTTTATTCTGAAAGGGGTACCACTTGTATGTGGACAATTATTACACAAGCGTGCCACTTTTTAGTCACTTGTTTGATCATCAGATTGGAGCATGTGGCACTGTGCGACCTAATCACCGGGGCTTACCCCAGAGGCTTGTAGATTCCCGTCTTAGGCTGGGGGAGAGAGCCTGCTCAAGGTGTAATAATTTGCTTGCTGTGAAGTGGAAAGACAATAAGAACATTTTCGTTCTTACCTCCCTTCACGCAGACACGACAGTACGAATTCGTACAACGACTGGTGTTGTGGAGAAACCCCCCTGTGTCCACGAATATAACCAAAATATGGGAGGGGTGGACCTCCACGACCAGTTGATGCTGCCGTATCATATTGCCCGTAAGACGAGACGCTGGTACAAAAAAGTGTCTCTATACTTATTTCAATTGGCTTTGCTGAACGCTCATGTGACATACAGAGCTTCAGGACGGACTGGATCCTTTAATTCCAGGATGAGATTAGCACAGAACTCCTGTATCCAGGCAATTCTGCACCTCACCATTCCCAACCAAATGCAGTAAGCCAAAATGTATTTTCCTTTTGTCCTCGAGAGTACTCCTACCCAACAAGCCCCCCAAAGAAAATGTGTCTGTAGAAAGCGCGGAAATGTGACACCCGTTATTGTACACTTTCTCCTGACAATCCTGGTCTTTGCATTGGGAAATGTTTTGAACGCTACCACACACTAGTGAAGTTTTAGCGTAGGGTACAGCATTTCTCAGGCTAGGACACACTTACACAGGGTCTCAAGATGCCATCGCATTTTGAGAGACCCAAACCTGGAACCGCAAAGTTGAACAGTTACAAAAAAAAGTGTTAAAATAAATAAATAAATAAATACACACTACATGCTGGAGTGTGATTGCGGACTCCAGTATGTGGGCCGCACTTCCCGAGCCCTATCTGTGAGGGTTGGGGAACATGTAAACAATATAAAATCAGGTTTTCGCTCCCACAGTGTGTCCCGGCACTTTCGACAATGTCATGATAGAAACCTAAAATGTTTGAAATTTTGGGGTTTGGAAAGAGTCGACAAACACTGGAGGAGGGGGGGGGGGGATTACATTAGACGGATCAGTCAAAGGGAATCATTTTGGATATATGAGACCAGGGTTCTCAAGCCTGAGGGTCTTAATGTCGATTTCGACCTTAATTGTTTTATTTCAAATAAATAGGTATTTTTATCATTCATTAATTATTAATGTGAAATTTTGAATCATTGGAGGGTTTGTCTATTTTCTTCATTGGTCTCGAATGAGGACAATGGGAGATTTTCAAAGTTTCCACCTAAATGGGTAGTTTTTATATTAGTAACCTTGTTTTGCCAATGATTGTTTCATCAACATTGGATTATTGGATCGGTTGATATGGAATTTGTCCATGTTCATCTTTCCAATGGCATTTATCTGGGTAACTGTGGTCATATCAATGGTTCCATGCATTTTTATGTTTTCAATGTTTTTGTATTTTATTTAGTATTAATTTTCATTTTTAGTATTTATCTGTTTATATTTTGAGGGGCTGTAGGAAGAGTTCTTGAGTCCTTGCTGAGCGGCGTCTTGTTTTTAATTTTTTCTATCACTTTTACTATCTTAGGAGGTCATCTCCTTTCAGACCACAAGATGGTGCTAGTATATTTTTCGCCCATTACTTTCGACACTGGCCTTTGTCATTTTTGTTGAGTACAATAAAGCTTCTCCTCACAGCGCGTGACGTGCCGCAAGCAGGGCTGTGGAGTCGGTAGATAAATGTTCCGACTCCGACTCCTCAGTTTTATGTACTTCCGACTCCCCGACTCCGACTCCTCTGTATTAATATGCGAATGTATTTTATACATTACTTGAGGGAAAAACGCAACCTACCACAGGACTACTGGCTGGGAAGCCAACAGTCTACTGTATTGCACCACAGTTTAAGCAAAAGACAAACACAATGAAAACAATCAAGTGGCTGGATAGTAGCAGCAGGCATAAACATCAGGAACAGGATCTTTACCAGTTCAAAAATACAAACCACATTATTTGGTTGTTTTAGAACAAAAACAAAGCTTATCTATAATGAACCAAAAACAAAATCTGTAAAACCTAGAAATGGTTTATATTAATCTTGAAATGTAGTTATAGGCTTAGCAAATGCAAATCAATTCAATGTAGAGTTCTAAGGAAGAGAATTGCCTCTGCCAGATCCTCTTTCATAGAGGCTCTTAAGTCAGACTTTATTATTGTTAGGGCTGAAAATAATCTTTTGACACTGACTTGGGTGGGTGGCATTGCAGTAACTATTTTGGCCACATCACTAATGATCTCTGGATAAACAAGGATGGCTTCTTCAACAGTAAGTTTTGATGAGCGATCATACTTTTCAACTTCTTTTAGTGCTTTATAAAACTCCTGTTGGAATTTTTTTATTTGGACACTTACTGGTTCTCTAACATGCGTTCCCTGTAAAAGCAGAACACAACACTATGGAAAGTATAAGTATTGCAGCTCCTAATTGTGCGTTGCGTGCCATATAGTGAAGCACATGAAAAGCATGCTTCTTCACGGTCACTTAACGTGTTCGTTTTGCGGTTACGTGAGGCACTGCATGCATTGGTCTTTATTCTTACAGTAGAGAAGTCATTAATTATAAGTTTTGTGAATTGGGACATTTAAACTTGCTTTTTTTTTATTTTTATTACAATCTAAATTTAGTAGGAGTCAGAGTCGGAGTCGGTGCATTGTTTGCCGACTCCGACTCCAGGTACCCAAAATTTCCCCCGACTCCGACTCCACAGCCCTGGCCGCAAGAGCGCGCTTGTTGTAGAGTTGCCGTGACAACGGCGGTGTATAAATAAGCCAGCGTACGACGTGTTTGGCTCCGCCCTTGCTGAGGAAGTGTCTTACACGCAACGCGTCCAGGGGGTCAGGAGTCATCACACGTCGCTCGGCGCTGTTCCCAGGAACTCTTTCATCTGCCTATTATATGTTTATACGCCTGTTTGAACCATGGAAATTGTGAGTAGTCTGCATACCTTTTAAATTAAAAGTTTATGAATCAACGGAGGCTCTTAGATATTGTTTTTCTCCCCATATGTTCCTGACCACCACTGTGGCTGCATACTGAGGATTTGATTACAATAACAGCTTCCTGGGTCTTATATGCTTTTATGACCATCTGGTAAAACAGTGGTCTTATAACAAGGTGAGCGTACCCAATCACACTGGTGGAGGAACACATTTCAGATTTGGGTGTCCATTTGTCCTTTTCACATGATGAAGATCTTTAAAGTTTCGATCACTGGATCTGCTCTTTAATGTGGATTTTTCTTTTTTGGATTTCCTTATAGTGCACTCTCATTTATATGGACTTGTGACCTTGCATCTATTTTTGCATTTTTAGGTCATTTTAATTTATTCACATTTATTGTTGGTTTGTGCTGCACTGCCTTCTGTTTATACATACCTTTTGGATTTTGTGAATGTCCTATTTTCGTGTACAGCTAGCATTCCTGTAGAACTTAACTATTAAGTTTTCATCTTTCACATAATTACCCGGTGTAGATTATCACTTAAATCCCTTTAATTAAGGGTCCTTTATTTTAATTTAAATTTTTTTTGATCACTCATTTTTTTGCGCTGATTGCACCCTTTGCTTTATAGTAAATAAATAAATGAAACAAACAAAAATAGTTGTCGTTTTATTGTTCTCTCCCTCTATTCTCTCTATTGTTCTGCTCCTTTTTACTGTATTCTATTCTGCAATGTTTTATTATGTTTTATCATGCTTGCTTTTCAGGTATGTAATTTACTTTTTACGTTTTTAGGTACGCCATTCAGCTTTTACACAGATTTATTTATCTTGACAGCAAAAGCGTTTTCTCCCATGATACATGAAGCCGTGACTCCAGTGCTGTAGGAGGGGATTTCACTACCACAGTTAAAAAAAGAGCATATATGCCGAAGCATGGGGGCATTAGGGGCGGAGGAGCGAACATACGGTCGACATTCCGACGGAGGCTTGCCCGTGGAAAAGTCCGACCGTGTGTACCCGGCATAACTTTTTTGCAGGAGGATGCCCCCATGCTTCGGCATATATAAATGGTGCATGTATGCCCATCATTAGAAGTGGGTGGATGAAGGGAGGTATTCTAATGGTGGGCATACCCACCGATCAATCTTATTTCATTCAGCCAATTGGCTGCATTAGAAAAAAACAAAACAAAAAAACACCCCTGCCCCCCCCCCCTGCTCTTGCGAAAAGGCGAACGCAAGTGTCGGTCTGGCGTCATATGTAAACAGCAATTGCACCATTCATGTGAGGTATCACCGCAAAGGTCAAATCAAGGGCAGTAATTTTTGCAGTAGACCTTCTCTGTAAATCTAATGTTGTAACTAGGGGTGCAACGGATCAAAAAACTCACGGATCGGATCGTTCCTCGGATCAAGAGTCAAGGATCGGATCATTTTCAGTTCAGTAAAAAAAAAAAAAAAACAAGACAAACAAAATTTTTTTTTTTACATTTTTATTAATTTTTTTTTTTTTTTACTAATGGCGGCGATCAGCAATTTTTTTTGTGACCGTTACATTATGGCGGACACATCGGACAATTTTTGGGACCATTACAGTGGAAAAAAGGCAATTACAGTGTTACTGTTTTAGTAGTGTGGGGGCAATGTTGGCTATGGCTATTATTAATAGCCATAGCCAACATTGCCCCCACACTAGTAAAACAGTAACACTGTAATTGCCATTTTTGCCACTGTAATAATAGTCAGCCAACATTGCACCCACACTAGTAAACAGTTACACTGTGTGTATAGCCATTTTTCCCACTGATTACAGTGGGAAAATGGCTATACACACAGTGTTACTGTTTACTAGTGTGGGGGCAATGTTGGCTATGACTATTACAGTGGCAAAAATGGCAATTACAGTGTTACTGTTTTACTAAACCGAGTACATCAGTACAGTGAGTTGGCTAATGGCTATTAAGCCATTAGCCAACTCACTGTAATGATGTACTCGTTCCGTCTCACTGTACTCAGGTTACATGGAGAGTCAGCGCACTCTTGCAGAATAGAAAAAATCCACGAGCAGAGGGAGGGGTGATGACGTCAGCGTGCACCGCTGCCAAGTGTACCAAGATGGCCAACCGCTCCAGAGCTAGGCCGAAGCCGCGGTCTTTCCCAAGGCCGCGGCGGCGGTGCGTTCCGCGGATCGCATACTGTGCCGATCCGAACAGGTCGACCCGTTCGGATCGCGGATCGGGCACAGTCCGTTGCACCCCTAGTTGTAACCTGTAAAGGCTTTTAAAAATGTATGTAGTTTGTCGCCACTGCGCGTTTGTGCACAATTTTAAAGCATGTTGTGTTTGGTATTCATTTACTTGGCCCAAGATCATCTTTATTTCATCAAAAATGTGGGCAATATAGTGTGTTTTAGTGCATTAAAATAAAAAAAGTTTTTTCCCCCCAAAAAAATGCTTTGAAAAATCGCTGCGCAAATACTGTGGAAAAAAAATGCAACACCCACCATTTTAATCTGTAGGGCCTTCGCTTTAAAAAAAATATATATAATTTTTGGGGGTTCAACTTAATTTTCTTGCAAAAAAAAAATTTAAAATGTTTTCAAGTAAACAAAAATTGTCAGAAAGGGCTTTGTCTTCAAGTGGTTAGAAGAGTGGGTGATGTGTGAAATAAGCTTCTAAAAAAATGTGCATAAAATGCCAGGACAGTTCAAAACCCCTCCAAATTACCCCATTTTGGAAAGTAGACACCCCAAGCTATTTGTTGAGACACATGTCGAATTCCATGGAAAATGTTATATTTTGACACAAGTTGCCTCTCATATAGCTTGGGGTGTCTACTTTCCAAAATTGGGTCATTTGGGGGGGTTTTGTGCTATTTTGGCATTTTATGGCCTTCGAAACTGATAGGTAATAAGGAGTGAAATCAAAATTTTGCGCCTTTAGAAATCCTGAAGGCGGTGCTTGGTTTTCAGGGCCCCGTACGCGGCTAGGCTCCCAAAAAGTCCCTCACATGTGGTAGCCCCGTACTCAGGAGAAGCAGCAAAATGAATTTTGGGGTGCAATTCTACATATAACCATGGCATGTGTGAGCAATATATAAAATTTAGTGACAACTTTTTGTAAAAAAGTGTGTTTCTAACTGTAGGGGGGCGGGGCTGTACGTGTGACGTCAGTGATAGTCATTCCCTATAGCTCTAAGATTTTTACTCCCAAGATGAGAATTTGTTTTTAAGCCCAGTGGGCATGGAGCCTTTATGTATTGACACCGGAAAATGCATAAAAACACAGACAAATGTGAACCCAAGATTGAAAGCTGAATTAACGTCCGGCAGAAACAATTAAAAAAAAATATTGTATATTATACACACACACACATACATACATACATACATACATACATATATATATATATATATATATATATATATATATACACACACACACACACACACACACACACACACACAGTGAAACCTCGGATTACGAGCATAATCCGTTCCAGGAGAATGCTCATAATCCAAAGTACTCACATATCAATGAGAGTTTCCCCATTGAAGTCAATGGAAACTAAAATAATTTGTTCCACATTAACTTCAATGGCATGCAATACCACATGCAGTCAGAGGTGGGGGGGGGGGTGCCGGAGAGAGACTCAGAAACAGCTGGAAAGGCCAGAGGGCAGCTCAGCTGACCTTGGCGAACCTCGGAAAAGCTTGGGAACGGAGTATTTCCGTGTCTTTCCGAGCATTTCTGAACGGTGGCGATTGGCTGGGGTCGGCGCTGTTCGGCTCCGGCGCCCCTCGCCTAAGGCCAAACGCAGTACTGCACACCGCTTTGGCCTGATCATTTTGCAAGACTCGCAAACCGAGTTAAGTATTTTCAAAATACAGTGCTCGTATTGAAAAACACTTGTTAACCAGGTTACACTATGTATATCTATACCTGACATTAAGCATGTGGTAGAATATGTGCATATTGTTATTAACAATAAGAAAAAGTAAATAGTAAAAAATATATATATAAAAAAAATGCAGATAATCACTTACCACCCCCTTCTTTCCGAGAGGCCCTTCCAAAGTGGATCTGTGCGCACCATTCTTTCTATAAGTTTTTTCCATAGCATTCCTTCTGAAATCACCCTCTGCCATTCTTTACACACAAGTTCTGCAGCACAAAGCGACTTTGCATCTAGGTAGGAGAGAATGTTTTCTGCAATATGTTCTAAGCCCTGCTCTATAAAACAAAAAAGAAATATATATGTAACTATACAGAACAATCAGCAGTGAGATATGATGCACTACAGAATAAAAAACGATTGACATTTGTGCAGTGTGTTGCATTTTAGGCATGTTACTATTGAAAACTGTTTAACGTTCTTTTACATGCAAGTGCATCAAATATGCAGCAAGCACAAAAACACACAGGTGCGAGCAGGGCCTAAAAGCACTGGATAAAACTCCCCCACACTTAACCAGCTGGAAAAGATATTGTGCTTAGGGGAAATGAGAAATGAAGCTTGGTAAGTAGACATACAAATGTGTTAACATTGTAATATTTAATGCCACCAACATCTTGCCCTCAGTGCCCAGAAGATATTTCACTGCAGTTATTGATTGCATGAAGCAATATGATGGGGCCAGGTCCTGTGTAGGGGCCATGCTTGATGCAAAAAAAAAAAAAAAACGGTGCTCCAGCACCCCCACGGGAAAATTAAACATCAGCAGATACACATATTGTAGCTGCTGACTTAATATTATGACACTTACCTGTCCTGGAATCCAGCGATGTTGGCACCCCAGCCTATGTTTCCACTGGCTCTCGGGTGCTGCCGCCACCATAGCCTGTAAGGGACAAATGGCAGTGAAACCTTGCGGCTTCACAACAGATTCCCTACTTTCTGAATGGCCCGGCGGCAGGGAAGGGGGCCAAACTTCTGGACGTACCTACTTTTGGGTGTAACGCCACTTTAATTACCTTTAGGCATGCGGCTCTAACATGTACTCAAGTAGAATTTTTTTTGGGGGGGGGGGGGGTGGATGTATATGCTCTAGTACAAATTAGCAGCATATTTGGTAAACAACCTTTTATGGTTAGCAATAGAAACTGTTGCACAACATTCAACACACTTAAAGCGGGGGTTCACCCTAAAATTTATTTTTTGCCTAACCTATCTCTAGCCTTAATAAAGGCTTGTAGCGTTGTCAATTTTTTTTTTTGTGTACACTTACCTGTCTTCAGCCGCACTTCCGGGTCTTCTTCCTTGCGGGGAGTGGGCGTGATGCTCCTTTTTCCCCGACGGGGAGCTCTGCATAGATGATTGACGTGCGCGTCATCGCCTTCCGAAAATATCCGACGGGGTCTCGGCTCTTTACGGCACTATACGGCGCCTGCCGTGTAGAGCTGACTGCGCAGGCGCCGTAAAGTGCCGAGTCCCACTCGGATATTTTCGGAAGGCGATGACACGCACGTCACTCATCTATGCAGAGCTTAGGAACGCCTACTCCCCGGGGGAGCGAGAACCCGGAAGCCGGGTGAAAACGACGGAAAAAGGTAAGTACAGATCGAAAAAAAAAAAAAAAAAAACAGCATACTGTTGAGGTCAGCAGTATACTGGATAGAACAGTTTTTTTTTTTTTTTTTTTTAGGGTGAACCCCCGCTTTAACTACAGTAAGGTTTACTAGGAACATTGGTGTGCTCCAGTTCCACTCTTACCGATGGGTACCCAATACACCTTACAATGTGTTCTGGTGCAGGGCTTAAAAAGAAGCATGCAGGACTTTCTTTTAGAGTGGGTTCAGCTGCTTATTCAAATGAAAAAGGGCTGCCCTAACAGCGCATGTTTATTTAACGCACCATATTGAGCAGGGTTAGGCAACCTTTGAGAGATGGAGATCTTCCTGGACAACATTGAAGAGATCAAAGATATATCCCCCCCCCTTTTTTTTATATATTTATTGACCATTCATATATAGCATAGGTCAACAGATGACGTAAAAGATGAGGGGAAAAAAAGACAGAATATGTTATCTTGGTTAGATACACAGCATAAATGTAACATCGTTGGAGAAATAAAGAACAGAAATGGTCAAACTGGTAACAAGAATATCAGCACAACACTAATTCTTACGTATGCTTTTATTGGAGGGGTGGATTGGGGGGGGGGGGGCCTGGCCGGGGCACAGAATGATCCCATTAGGGGTGCCCAGGACAGGTAGGACTCCCCTGAGCGAGTGACTACTATATTCATTTTTTTTCCCTCCCCTTCCCCTGTTCGCAAGCTCGTATATTTCCTTTAATCAGCCTACAATCGGGCAATATGAAGTCGGTTGAGGCCTTGTTGCTGACATTTTGCCTTATTTGTTGAATGTTTTGATGTTGTAGACACGGCCTTTGGTCATACTGTAATTGTATTCTATATTTGGAAAAATAAAAATCTATTGAAAGTAAAGAATATCAGCACAAGATTAAGTTTCTTACTCAAAGGGACTTCTTGCCCAGCAGAGCCCAGAAAGACCACCACCCCCCATTGCTTTTATTGAAATCTACATGGAGTCTGGAACACGTCCATAAATCCGTAGAAATTTCCTGATTAGTGGCCGTATCAGACAAGAGGGTCGAGGAGATGATCACAATATCATCCACAAAACGCATGTCTCAAAGATAATCTTTGTTAATCGTCATGCCACTTAATCGCGTAGAAGTGTTTAGTCTAGATAAGGGTTCTGTAGCTGTATTACCACTTTAATACAGGGCTTTTATACACACCTCCATACCGGGCCTATTCTGGCACTTCTCTCCTACATGTACAAATCATAATGTTTTTGCTAGAAAATTACTTCGAACCCCCAAACATTATATATGTTTTTTTAACAGCTGGCTTCCCCTACAGTACCAATTCACTTAAGGAAAAAAAAAAAAAAAACACCAGGGTGCAGAGGGGTTTGTAAAAAGGAGATGGTGGTGGGTGCTGTAATCTCATCTCCTACAGATTTGAATTATAAAAAAGTTACAGTGTACCCTTCATTGAAATTGCTTAATTGGTGGATATATTTGTGTCACTGTGATTGACAACCTTTTCAGATTTTAGTGATGTCGCACTTTGAATGACAATTGTGCGGTCATACAACACTGTACCCAAACAAAATATTTTTCAATTTTTGGTGGTAAGAGCCGATAACCGGCTCATGTACACCAATAAACCAAGGCACTGATTAACAGTGCCCATCAGTGCCACATCATCAGCACACATCAGTGAAGGAGAAAGCAGTGCCCTATGCCCAGTCCCTCCGACTAGGCTAATATGTGGTTCACCTCTTTCAGAGTTAAACGACTCCTGCTACTGCCCTGGTGGTTTATATAGGCCACTGCAGTGGCATAGTCGAACTGAAACCTGATAGGGCAGTCTTGAAGCTCCACCGTCCAGGACCGTAGGGCCAAACATACTGCCCACAACTCCAGGATGTTGATGGGCTGGCTCTGTTCTGCCCTTGATCATCTTCCCCTGAGGTGCAAGCCCCTCTAGGGTCGCTCCCTAGCCTGAGAGACTGGCGTCTGTGGTCAGTACTCTCCATGACACCAGCGAGGAAGTATCTGGTGCCTGAGAAGATAAGAACATGGGATAATCCAGGGCTTGCCCTCTTCTGTTCCAAGTCGACAAGAGGTCTTGTTGTTTAGGCCTGAAATGGAACTGGGCATAGGGCACTGCCGATGGAGTACACCATTACACCATCCTTCCTAGAAGACTAATACAGAGCCGACAGAAGGGTTGTCTGGTGTCCCTTATCTGATGCACCTGATCCTTCAGGGCACAGATCCTTACAGGAGGCAAAAATACCTTTGCTTGGACCGTATCTAGGATCAGACCTAAAAGATTTCATACTTTGAGCTGGACTTAGTTGATTTTTTTGGTATTTATGACCCAGCCCAAGCTTTCTAGACGCCACACTGTGCAGACTGCTCCGTTCTAGAGCCTGTAGTGAGTGATCTGAGCAGGAGGTCACCCAGGTACCCAAGTACCAAGATTGCTTGAGCCCTTAAAAAGACCCAATACTGGTGCCTTTGTCAACACCTGGAGAGCTGTGGCAAGCACGATGGGCAGAGTCGCTTACTAAAAATGTATTTTCTCTACTGCAAATTGCAGGAACCTTTGATGAGGTTGAAAGATAGGTACCTGTAAATACGCGTCCCTGATAATCGATTGAGGTTAGAAAGTCAGGAGCGAGGCTACTGAGTAGACGACTCCATCCGAAAGGACTGGATCAATAGATACTGGTTCAGGAATCTTAGATCCAAAATGGGCCTCGCGTCTTGGTTTGGTTTTTGAACATAAACAGGTTAGAATAAAACCCTGCGCCCTTTCAGATACAGGAACCTGTACAATCACTCCCTGATGCACTAAATGATCTAGTGCCTGAAATAATAAGTTTCTCTTTGGAGGATACGAGGGAAAGCAGAATCTTAGAAATCCCTGAGGGGGAACCCCCCATAATTGCAGCTTGTAACAGTGGGATACTGTCAAGGTGACCCACTCGTCCTGAACCACTGTTCTTAATATGTCCACGGAGTGCAACAGCCTTTCCCGAGAGAGTGGAGGCATCCCCTCAAAAGGAGGGCTTGGTGCCGTCTTTAGAAGAGTTTTGGACCCAGGGTTTCTTCTGGCCCTGAGACTTGCCCCTGGCTCTAGCACCCTGCCTTGGCACTTAAGACACCTGAGGAAGTGGTCCCTGAGGTTTTAAATGAGGAACGCCTGTTTTTTCTTCTCACAGGAGAGCGCTTCCCTCTGGAAAACGTTGGTTTTGTTTTTTTCAAATCAAACGTTCCCCATGAAAGTGAAACCCCTGCCAATAACGTCTTATAAGGAAGCTCGGCTGAGCAGTCCTTTCTTCTTGGTACCTTATGCCGTACAGTGTTACAACTGAGCATAATGGCTCAATATTTTCATGTTAAAACACATAATTATTCATTATGTTATGATTTAGAAGCAAGATTCTTCCATCTTTGATCTGCCTAGCCATTTGGGCATGACAGACTAATTATGACTAATATGTTTGGAGATCTGGTTCTATTCATGTGCATGTTCTTGGAACCAGTTCCACATGTCAGTCTTTCAGTAACATTTACTGAAACACACCCTTTCTGCTCGCTCGCTCTTGGTAACACACTAATATATCAATTGATATCACAATATCGAAAATTTTTCTAATCATATACTAAATACTTTGCCAGGTGCGGGAAACCCTTTTCTCTTCCTTTCCCCTTTCCCTTCTCCCATTTCCCCCTTTCCCTTCCCCTCCATGCCAACCATCATGTGGACTCCTTTCTCCATTACCTGTGACTCCTTGTAGGCCGCTTCGTAACTCTTGCCCTACCGTTCGTCCTCCCTGGGATGCCATCCTGGTGGAAGGTTGACCTGGGATCCTCGGGAATTGGATTTTAATGTAAACTCTGGTCTAAGCTATCCATGTTAACATGCAGCCATATGGTAACTACATAAAACAAAAAATATATATATATATATATATATATATATATATATATATATATATATATATATATATATATATATATCTTTTTTCAATAATTTGTAGAAGCAAATTTCTCTTATTTATGTATTCTGTTACAGCAGCATCAAAAAATCCTTTGAAGACCCCCCCCCCCCAAGGGGTTGAAACGTGTCAGGAATTGTCATTTGTCTGTACATGTCGGATTGCATGACAATTTTTATGCTTGCATCCTTGTGTGTACATACAATTTAAGATTTTTACCAGAGCTCATATCTCAACTGTTATGATTCCAATGTTATACAATAAAAATTATACACCTGTGTGAATCTTTTAATCAACTGCCTAAAAACCCCATTGGGGGATTTTCCCATATGGCTGAGCAGTCCTTAAAGGGTCACTAAAGGAGAAAAAATGTTGCCTAAAATTAATGTCTGCAAGGTAGACAGACAGAATAGTGTAATGATTCTGTTAAAAAACAAGTAAATACCTATTAAATTCCTTCATCTATATCACCTCCGGCATTCTAGTTTCTGTTCTCTCATTCACTTCCTGGTTTGCATCGTTCGTTCATGTAAGAACTACATTTCCCAGTATGAATTGAGGCACGCCCAGTAATTCACACCTCCTTGAAGTCTAACATGTAGAGAGCGTCCTGCCACACAGATGTAGTTCCCAGGAGGGGGTTTGCACGTTACTGACCACCGCAGTAAAGCCTCCCATCACAGTGGTCAGAAAAATCAAACAAGCAGGAAGTGAACAGAACAGAGAAGAAATAGAGCAACTTCTGAGCAAAAACGAACAATGAGGAAGTGAAGAGAGGAATGTCTGCAGGTAAAGGATGCTCATTATGAAAAAAAAAAAAATCTTTACTATGGGGAATTGGGGGGGGGAAGACGCATAAATTAGTGAAAACTGATCAAGGAGTTACCAACGCATCTGTCCCAATAGCAAGTTGGTGCCTTGTTCGTGGTGACACAAAAGTTGTTCACTTTCCTGTTGAACCTGGATGCCATCAGATCTAAGCCCGGGGTCCCCCATCTTTGACATATGTTTAAGAAGATGTCGGAGTGAAGAGACCACTCTCCTGGAAACAATTCTCTACTCCTGGAAAAAAGACCGCAGATATGCAAGGTACATGCTCCTCTGCCCAGGCCAGGATCCGGTTCACCTCCCTCTGGGCAGCGAAACTCCTGGTGCCCCCTTGGTGATCGATATAGGTCACTGCAGTGGCATTGTTGGATTGAATTCCGACAGGATAATCCTGTAACTTGAGCATCCAGGCCCTCGGGGCCAGGCGAGCCACCCAAATTTCCAGGATGTTGATGGGCAGGGTTTACTCGAATACCCTGGACAGTCATCTTTCCTAGGACTGTGACCAACCCAAAAGGCTGGCGTCTGTTGTCACCGCCTTCCAGATAACTGGAATAAAAGACTTCCTCGTCTGCAGATTTCTGGACACCAACTGAGGCTCTAACCTTGTGGTTACACATTGGGAAATCCAGAACTTGGATCTTCTTGTTTCAGGCGGAGGGGATACAGTTTTACAACAGTCTTGAATGAAATTGGGCAAATGGGACAGCTTTGAATGAAGCTACCATCTTTCCTTACAATCTCATACAAAAGGTGAATGGAGGGATCCTTCTTCGTCTTGACCACCTGGACCAGTTCTCCTATAGGAGGCGACTTTTGCCTGGGGCAAAAATACCTTTCTCTGGTCTGTATCTATGACCAGACCCAAGTACTCCAGCTTTTTTACTGGTTGTAGGGCCGACTTCTCCAGATTGAGCATCCAATTTAAGGATTGCAGATAATTGACTGTGCTGAGCACACCCTGGTTCAAACGCGCTACCGAACGATCTACTAGCAGCAGATCATCCAAGTACACCATTATTGTTATACCTGAGCTCTC
>NC_053491.1:282296112-282386112 GCF_905171775.1 Rana temporaria | reverse complement strand
TTTAGATTGATATACATATGTATGAAACTCCTTTTTTTGGGGGGCTTTTTGTGTTCTAGGCCCTTTTTTTATTTTATTTTTTAATTTTGAATATATTTTGTGAGGGGGAGTTTGACATTGTGAGTTGGGAGGTAGGGGGTGAGGGGAGGGGGGTTTCCCCCGTTTTTTTTTTTTTTTTGGGGGGGGGTATCACGGAGGATGCAAGTAGAAGAGGGGGTAATATAGTAGTGGAGGAATCACCTAATATGGTGAAGGGGGGGCACATGAGGGTATCCGAGGGGTTATATTTAACATAGTGCACATAAGGGGAGGAGAGAAAGGAGAGGGAGGGCACAGAGGCAAGTTTTTTTTTGTTTTTTTTTTATATTTTTTTTAGACACTAAATTTTCCAGTTCTATTTTGACAAAACTGGTCGTTAGAATTGCACAATTAGAGCACAAGTATATACAGGGGTTATATTAGGGGGGGGGTCGTTAGGGAAGGGAGGGGGGGTCGTTAGGGAAGGGAGGGGGGAGGGGAAGGGTGGGTCCAGGAGAATGATGGGGGGGAGAAGAGGAGGGAGCAAGGAAGGAAGGAAGGAGGGCATATATTACATAGATTGAAATCACCTTGAACTCTCCCTCTATAATAATACTCTGATAAATCACATTAATACAGACTGGTAGAAAGTATGTCAATGTTATGCTTGAAATTTTTTATTTTTATCCTGGGACAGATTTCAACTGCCTCAGTTGGTTACTGTAACAATGAGAGGATGATTTGGTATGAAGGGCCTGTATAGGGGGGGGAGACATGGTTCATGGCTGTAGAAGGTGTAAAATGGGGAGGGTTTTTTTTGGGGGGGGGATTTTTTTTTTTTTTGAGAGAGATGATATTTCAGGGCAAAGATTGTGCTGAGAGTATTATAGGAGCCAGCGGGTGAGGCAGGTCCGCCCCCCCTTTTTTTTCTTCTGGGGCCGCCCCCGCCTTCTTTTCTCCTTTTTTTTTTTTTCCCCCAGGGAGTAAGTCTTAACTTCTAGGGGGGATCAACTTTTTATTATTTTAAGTAGCGGGTGGAGGGGGACGAGGAGGATCCCTCATCGGGAGATGCGTGGGTAAATTTCCCCTATTCACTTTAATTTTACTTGTCATCTTACATCAAAATAAAATCATTAAGAATTTTAGGGACATAGCAAAAAAAGAAAGAAAGAAAGAAAGAAAGACATACACCACCCACCCTTGTATCCACCCCTCCCCCCAACCTCCTTTACAACATAAAATCATATTACTTCCATTCTCCCTTCCCTCTCCCATCCCACTTCAATCTGTATCTGGACACTACCATTCTAAGCTGAGAATCCCTGCCTGATGTGGAGGAGCTCAGCTACAACTTAATTTTTCTTGTCCACACAGGACACAAACAGGGGGCCCGCTGTAGCCATTTCTGAAGTTACATCTATACGGCTACCCAGGTTTGGGAGTGAGCTAACCAGCCCCCCCCCCCCCCCACACACACACACACACACACACACACACACCTCTGCTCCGTGGGGGGGGGGGGTAATCTACAGGTAGTCTCCGGGGTTGGAAAAAACCCCCATACCCATACTCCTGTCAAATCTTTGTACCCAAACTACTTCTGCCACCTATCCCGCCACGTATTAACTGCATCTGGTGCATCAAAAACTGGACTCCATCCCGATCTAATACGTAATTTTGCTGGAAACAGCATTGCATATTTAATCACTAGTGCAAATAGCCGCCGTTTAACTTCAGTAAATTTCGCCCCCCGAAAAGTCTGGGTAGAAGGACACTTTATTGCCCTTATACTCAGTGCTGCCTCTCTCTGTCTTGCCTTAGACAATATATTATCTCTATCTTGGCAGTTTAATAGTCTAATAATAATTGACTACCTCTAGATGAGGGAGCTCGACTTGTTATACAATGTGCTTGTTCTATTGCAAAAGTTTTGGAGAAGCCCTCCACAAGGAACATGCATGCCATCACTGTAGGGCAGCCGTGAACAGCCTCGCCGTCAGGACCAACCTTGCCCAGCGGGGGGGGGGGGGAGGCTGCGTGTAGTGGGAGACACCCCAGCAATTTTCCTCATAACACCATCAGTTGTTGCGATCATCCTGGCTGGCTGCACACAGACCATCCAAAAGAATCAGAGCGAATATATAGATGACATGTGAAATCAGGAATGCTTTACTCCCTCTAGTGGTAACTTACACGCATGACCACATCTGCTCAAAGATTTCCTAAGTGAAGTTCCTTAGGAACCGTTGCTTACCTCTTACCTCTCTTTGCTGAAAATCAGAGAGACCCAATCTTCACCCATTACTGTGGGTCATGTCTAGGGACTAGGTTGCTAGAAAGGGTTTCCACTTCCCTGGCCCTGTACCACATCCTGCCAGAAAAACTCTTGGATCTGGTACATAACCAAAGTACTGTAACCCAGGATCCAGCCCTCCTAAGAGGCATTACAGGTAAAACCTTGCTCTTTAACGAGGACCGGGTACCATCCACTTTGTCCTCAATGGCACTTTGGATGTATCCGGTTACATAGCTTGCTTGATGCAGACAGATCCTTCCAGCAGAGCTTTTCATAACACATCTTTTGTTTCAATCGTTTTTATTGGTTTTAACATGGGTACAAGTACAATATGAACATTGTACGTCGCGCAACGACGTTACGGATTGACATCCCTTAGAGAGGGAAACAGAGCTTCATAGACAAATTAAAGGTAAACATCATATTTAAACATACACGCACTGTGGTCTCCGCCACCTCCCGGCCACCCCAAATGGGCTCTATTTGTGGTCCGGGAGGGGGGGGGGGGACCGTCGTCGAATACAATTGGAGGGGGATAGCCCCCTCAAGGTGTGTAACAGCGCCTCAAAGGTTTACATATAGACGGTGGTCACATTGTTCAGTCAAGAAGGGTCTGGATATCAACATCTAGGTCACATTACGTTTGGCTGTCATCGCAGTTCTAGAGCAGGTTACCCAGGGACCCCAGGCCAGACGGCACTTCGTGGTTTGGCCAGCGCTGGCCGCTGTCAAGGTTTCGTAGCTAAAGTGAAGGTCCACAAGGTCAATTACTTGGTCTATCGTCGGGGCCTTCTCTGATTTCCAAAGTCTTGTTAGACAGAGTCTTGCAGACAGTAAAATATGTGTAGTAACGTATCTAAGGGGAGAAGGTATGTCCTCAATGGTCAGGTTGAGTAACGCGAGAGCAGGAGATGGGAGCACCGGGTGTCTGGTGACGTTGGATATGAGATTGAAAGTGTTTTCCCAATATGTGTGGATGGAGGGGCAAGCCCAGAATGTGTGGAGCATGTCCCCTTTAAGGGAGCTACATCTCCAGCATAGATTGGAGGATTGGGGGTTGTATGATGCCAATCTATCCGGCGTCAGATACCACCGTAGAGAGGTTTTTTGGGTAAGTTCCCAAAGTGCTGAACATTTTGTGGAGGTGTACACTGCCTGCAGTGCCCTCGACCATTGGTCAACGGAGAAGGTACAAGCCAAGTCGGCTTCCCAACGAAGGTGGGAGGGCGACTTGGAAAATTGGGTCTTCAAGTGCAGTAGATTGTAGAAGTGGGAGATTCCCTTAATGCGGGTGACTGGGTCCGTAAGGAACTTCCAGGTCTGTGGAGGAATGGCGTAAATGGGCAGAGGTATTGTCTTAATGCAGTGGCAGAGTCTCACATACGTGAAGAGTTCAGTAGAGGGGAGGTCAAACTCCTTCTGAAGCTGGGAGAAGGGTTTAGGTGCTGTGTCAAGTACTATCTGATTCAGGAATCGAATTCCCTTAAGGGTCCAGTGGGTCAAGGGCAGGTCCGGCGATAGATAGTGAAGGGATTCTAGGGGTATTTGGTCAGGCGAGGGAGAGGTGGTACAGGAAATATTTGTGACCAGCTTGTCCCAGGCTCTGGCCGTTGCTTTCATGGAGGGTGAGAGAGAGGACGGAACCGCCGCTCCCAGAGGGATACTCATGACCCAGTTTTTAAGGGAGGGGCGTGCGAGAGAGAGGCGTTCTATGTGTCCCCATGGTGATTTTGGACATGCACTGAACCATTCGGGCAGCTGAGCCAGAATGGCCGCGAGGTAGTAGTCCTCGAAGTCTATGGATCCCGCGCCCCCGGCTAGTTTATGCTTGATCAGTTTTGAGTGGGCACACCGAGGTCTTTTACCTTTCCAGAGATGTTGGTTGAGAATTGTTTGTAGGGACCTGAAAAAGGACGTAGGGAGTGGTATAGGTAGCGTTCTGAAAAAGTACAATATCTGTGGTAGGCAAAGCATTTTAAAGGCTGCCAGCCTACCCGACCATGAGAGTTCGTGTTGTGTGATGTGTTGGGAGTCCGAACGAATCTTGGCAAGGAGGGGTGGGAAGTTGGCTGAGAAGAGACGTTTAGTCGTGCGGGTCAGCTTGACCCCTAAGTAGGATATGTCATCGTCTGCCCAGGTGTACTGATGTTGTAACAGTAGGAGGTTCTTAGTCGTGGCGTCTAGGTTAATGTCGAGTATAAACGATTTGGTTGCATTTACCTTATAGTATGATATATTACTAAACCAATTAAGTATTTTCTGTACTTCAACCAGGGAAGAGACCGGATCAGTAAGGATTAAGATTACGTCATCCGCAAAGAGACTGAGTTTATGAGAGGTGTGTCCAATCTGCATACCGGAGATAGAGGGATTGTTTCTGATATGTGTTGCGAGGGGCTCCATGAGTAGGTTAAAGATGAGAGGGGAAAGGGGGCATCCTTGGCGTGTACCATTAGTGATGGGGAATGAGCGGGAGATCATATCTGCTGTGAACACTTGGGCTGAAGGGGCGGAATATAGAGCCATAATGGCATTGAAAATGAAACCCTGGAAGCCAAATAGTTGGAGCACAGACCTGAGATATGCCCAGTGTACTCTATCGAACGCCTTCTCTGCATCCAAGGAGAGGAGCAGAGAAGGCGTTCCCGTCGTTTCCGCATGGTGGATCAAGTTTAGTAATCTTCTAGTGGCATCTGATGCCTGTCTGCCCACAGTGAAACCAGCTTGGTCTCTATGGATGAGGGTGGGCATGACTGCTTTCAGTCTGTTCGCTATGGTTTTGGCGTATATTTTCAAATCCAGATTTAGCAACGAAATTGGGCGGAAATTTTGAGGTTTGTTCGGCTCCTTCCCTGGTTTCGGTATCGTTACTACAAGGGCATTTAAAACATCAGGCGCAAATTGAGAAGAGGAGGCAGCAGCTTTGAACATCTCGGTCATGTGGGGAGTCAGGTGGGCAGAAAATCTTTTGTAGTATTCCCCTGAAAAGCCGTCGGGGCCAGGGGCTTTGTTAGAGGGAAGTGATCTAATAGTCAGCGCAATTTCATGGGCTGTCAATGGAGCGTTGAGGGACGATAGTTGATCACCGGTCAGAGTAGGCAGTCTAATGGCTTGGAGGAAACCGTTGATGTCGTCTGGCGTTGGTTGCGGGGTATGGGGGTCTTGCTGAAGGTTGTACAGGTCTCTATAATAGTCACTAAAAGCGTTTGCTATATCTTGGGGATTCGTCAGGGATTCATTGGAGTGAGGGTGAAAAATTTGGGAGATATTGGTTTTGGTACGTCTATTCTTTAAACGGTTTGCAAGTCTCTTCCCGGCCTTATTGGACGTGGAATAGACAGTAGCCTTAACCTTCCTATGGAGATATTCGTAGGAGTGAAGGAGTAGCGTTCGGAGCTCTCTTCTCAGGGTCATGATTTGGTCAAGTAGGGAGGGGTGGGGGCACGACTTGTTTTTGGAGTCTAAGGATGCTATGTGAGACGTTAAGTCATCAATGCGTTGCGTCCTCTTCTTCTTATGCATAGATCCTATTTTCATAAGTACCCCTCTCATATACGCCTTATGGGCCCTCCACAGTACCCCAGGGTCAGACACTGAGCCATTATTGAGTACAAAGAAATCATTGATGTGGCTCTCTATCTCTACGGCATATTCGTCGTGCTCTAAAATATAATTATTCGCTCTCCACAGGAAAGTGTTTTGGGGCCGAGCCGAGATTTCAATGGCAATCGAGATTGGGGCATGGTCTGACCAGGTGGCAGTGTGGATCGCCGAGGCTGACACTTGCTGTAAGAGCCATTTATCCGTTAGAAATAGATCGATTCGCGAGTACGAATTGTGTCTAGGGGAAAAAAAAGTGAAGTCCTTCTCAGTTCCATGATGACATCTCCAGATGTCAAACAAGTTATGGGACGAAATAATTTTTTTCAACGGGGAGTCTCGCCGTCCGGTTGCAGCTGTGGTGTCAAGGAGGGAATCATGAGCAAGATTAAAGTCTCCCCCTATGATCAGGTGACCTTGCTGTATTGGTGTGAGTGTCCTTAAGACTTTGTGGAGGAATTGCCTCTGGTGGGTGTTTGGGGCATACACGTTGACCAGGGTGAACGTTTTCTTGTCAATGGTGCAAACCAAAAATATATAGCGGCCTTCAGGGTCTAGTACTACGTTCAGGGGCCTGAAGTCAATGGAGTTGTGGATCGCTACCATGACTCCTCTGGTTTTAGTAGCGTGGGATGCATGGTAGACATGTGGAAAGTGAGGGTTATTGCATAGGTGAACGTCCGCTTGGAGGAGGTGCGTCTCCTGAGCAAAGATAATGTCACCATGAAGAGCCTTCACGGTTTTCCATAATGAGTGTCTTTTGGCCGGGTGATTAAGCCCATTAACGTTCAGCGAAATGAGGTTGAGTGGCATCCTGGGTAGACAGTGCAGGTGTGCAGGAAATAAACACTTACAGTTAGGTGCTCTCTTCGGCGGTGGAACGAAACAGGAGGACAGTCAGTAGGAGACCAGAGAAGGACAGGACTCAGCTGCGGAATTGAGGTCAGAACTGCGGATAGAACAACATGTTACCACAAAAGGAAAAAAAACAATATCTTGGTAGTATGTGAGCAGAGTCGTGAATCATTAGAAGCACACCAGAGCAAAAGAGGAAACGAAACTGCAAAGTTAAAGGGAACTATCCCTCAGGGAGGAGGATAACTTGATGAGGGAACTAAGTGCTATAAGCTGAGCGGCACCACCTTCCGGAGGTAGTGCTTCAAGGGAGGTGGGGTTGATCTCAACCACGACCTCCGTCAGGGGCAGAACAGTCCAACACAACAGGAGCTGAATAAACTCAGGGAAGGCTCAATCAGGACCTATGGGAGAGGGGTCGTAGTTAGTGGCCCGTTGTCGATCATTGCTTCATGCCATATCCACATTGTTAGGGTGCGGGTTCAGGTTCCGGCGGGGAGAGTTGCGGTCTTCGCGAGGCGGGAGCGGTGCGGGGGGCTCAGGCAGTATGCCCCAGGTGCGTAGGAGGTGTATGCCTTTATCGAGGTCGGCGACCACATGAGATTTTCCGTTTTTGGTGATGATTAGCGAGGCTGGATATCTCCACTTGTACTGGATGCTGTGATTTTGGAGACCCTTGGTGACTGGGCTCAATTGCCTCCGCATTTGGAGGGTATACTTTGAGAGGTCAGGAAACAGCTGGAGATCCGTAAACGGAGCTGGTAGCGGTGTCTTAGATTTAACACCAAACATGAGCCGTTCCTTAACATGGAAAAAGTGTATGCGCATCAACACATCCCTGGGTACTGAGGCGGCAAGATGGGACGGTTTTGCGATCCTGTGGATCCGATCAATAATTATGTCGCGGGGAGGTGCGTCCGGGAGTACGAGGTGTATGAGTTCCTTGGCGTACTTAGGGAGATCTGCAGGAAGTATGGATTCAGGGACCCCTCTAAGTTTCACGTTGTTCCTGCGAGATCGGTCTTCTAAATCTGCGAGTTTACTGTGCATCCACGTTTGCTCCTCTCTGACAGCCTCATATACATCAATCATGTCATTTACTGTTGAGGTACAGTCAGTCATACTGGTTTCTACGTGGGAAATTCTTTCCCCCAGGGAGTGGATGTCTGAGTTAACCTTAGTGAAAAGGGAGGATAGGTCAGTCATCAGGGAGGATTGTAAAGATAGGAGCATGTCTTTTAATGTAGAGTCCAGCACAGGTTGGCCTGAAGTGGGGAAAGAGGCCACTGAGGAGTGTAAGGCCTGGTTGGACAGAAAAGCCGGGGCCTCAATTAATGCTATGGCCGGCCGCTCCGGCGGCGCATCCAGCCGCATCTTAGCCTTAGCCGGGCTGCTGGTGAGGGGGTCTCTGTCCAGGGGGCGATCGGAGGATACAGGGGGGGACTGGCTGCCTGATCTGATCGGATTAATGCCTGTGGCATTGTCATGCGTGTCCCGCAGCGCGGCGCGGCCGGCGCCATTACTGTCGTCACTGACCTTCCCCGCCGGCTTGAAGGAGAACGCCGTCAGTTTCTGCGGCTTGTATTCAGTTAGCCTCTTCCTGGACATGTTCTCCGGGGTCCAGGGTATGTCAGGAGGACGGATGGCTGTGGATGGAGTCGTTGAGAGGGCCGTTGTGGCTGTGTTGCTCTCCCTGGGCTGATGAGCTGTGAGATTAGGCTGCCATCTTCAGCTCCGGTCGGCCACGCCCCTCATAACACATCTTTAACACCGACGGAAAAAACTGAGGTACTCACGGTATGGGAGGGGTTATATACAGTAGGAGAGGAAACTTCCTGTCTTGGCCAATAAGAAAATAAGGGGGTTTTACTTACCTGTCCAGGCGCAGGGCGGCTTTAGAAACCAAAATCCCAATCTTCAAACATCAGGGCTGGTTCCGGTCACTTGAGGACCTTCAAGGACTGGGTAAAAAAGGCCTGTACAGCACCCTGCAAGAATGCCTTCGCTCTGTGGTGTCTAGGATTCCACTACGCAGGGTCCAGCGCCCGAAGGCCACGTTACAGGCAAAACCTTGCAGGAGCCTTGCTGCTTCTTTGCGAGGATCAAATACATCTATGCATACAATTCCAATGGATTCATTTAAGAAGCTTTTTTGGGGCTGAAGACCTAGACCTCAGAGAGCTCATCAAATGTGACAATCCACCTTGCAGATACTGGTAAAAACACTGTAGTACTTCCTGTATGGGAGGGGTTTTATAGGGGATCACTTCCTGTCTAAGACTTTATCTACCAGTGTCCATTCACCTATAGATGGCGCATAACACAGTAGGTAATGAATATTGGCCTAACTCTGTGTCCGTGATGTATGATGAAGAAAAAAACTTGTGTTTTTTTCAAAAATTTTAGTCTTTATTCATTTTGCAAAAAATGGACCCAGTGGTGTTTAAATTCCAAAAGAAAGCTCTATTTGTGTGGGGGGGGGGAAAAAAAATCACTTGGGTACAGTGTTGCATGACCGCGCAATTCTCATTCAAAGTGTGACAGCGCTGAAAGATAAACATTGGACAGGAAGTGGGTAAAAGTGCCCAGTATGCAAATAGTTATTCAGTGTGTTTTTATGTTTTCCTAAACTAAAAATGACAGGAAAAAAGTTAACGTTTTAGTTTGTTATAACATTTTATAAATAAGTAATTCTCCTCCTTCACTTACTATGCAAGCTAAATTTCCATTTTAGTAAATAAGGTGAAGCCATGTATAAATTCGCCATGTAGAGAATACCCAAGAAGGTGTGCGCAAAATAATTGTGCAAAAAAAATAAAAAATGTTGCACAAATTTACTGGATTCACAAAGCTTTACTCTTACTCTAGAAGATTCTGGGTGATGAAAAAAAAAAGTCTACTTTTTGTTCCTTTGCACACAATTAGATACACTTTGTAAAGTTGCTAGTTAAGACTAATTAGAAGATCAATATCCGTCTGGTTCTGGCTGGGGGGGATAAAGTGGCCAGCTTATGCCAAACAAAGGTTCACACAAACCTGGAGTTCTGCTTTTAAAGAATGCTCAACCACGCTTATGAATTTATGGATATTTGACGTCTGCCACGAGCTCCCCATTGTCCCCCTGTTGCCTGCACTGCTGAAACAAGGAAGCTGGAGGATCACATGGCCAGATCAAAGTGGATTAAAATAAAGTACTTGCACTGCTGTATTTTGTTTAGCATTCAGCATAAGAGAATGGGGAGGCAGCATTGTTAAAACATTGGCCTTGGTAATTGGCCTAATTTTCTACTTAAAGCGGAGTTCCACCCAACAAAAATTGAACTTCCGCTTTATGGGAAGGTGACCCCCCCCCCCTGACATGCCACATTTGGCATGGCATTTTTTGGGTGGGGAAGCGGAAACCCTCTTCAGCTCCCTCTTCCTCCCTGGGCACCGCAGCGTCGGAAGGAAGGGCGCCTCTCTCTCCTCCTCCTCCCCCCCGGCAATCTGACATTTTAAATGTCCCAGATGGCTTACACAATCACAGTGCGCAGATCGCACCTGCGCAATGCGTGCCCGGCTGTGAAGGCACAGCCGAGCGCCCACAGTAGTGATGCCGGCACCGCAGAGAAGGAGACGAGTGGGGCTTCTTTCCCCCGCATCGCTGGACCCTGGGACAGTTGAGTGATTATTCAAAGTCAGCAGCTGCAGTATTTGAAGATACTGACTTTTAAAATGTTTATTTTAGTAGGAACGCCGGTTTAATGTTCACTTTGATTCTGCTTGTTCACGATGCAAACAAAATTTACCTACATAGGCTCTACATTTTTGTAAATCGGGTGAATTATTGATTGTATGAAAAGATAATTAGGTATTGCAGTTATGTTTTGTCATAAGTCTGATCACAAGGTCACCTACCTGGTAGTGCAGTAATGAAATCCCGCTGCAGCATGGGCTTCAAATAGGAGTTAATATGACCATGCTGGTAGTGACACATCCGAGATATAAGGTGCTCAACAAACTCAACTTGATCTGATTCAGACCATTGATCAAAAATTTTTATACACAAGTCTTTTTCTTTCTCATAATTTCCATCAGAAGTGCGTTTTCTGGGTACAATCACTGATGAAGTTCCATTACTTATCTGCAAAAAATAAAATAAAATCATGTGATGCCCATAACATTACTAATTATATTTACTTGTTTATGCACTAAAATCTTACATGTGAACAGCCTATACCTTCTTATTCATAACAGTTCAGAGTGAGAGTGTGTCAAAAAAGCATTAATTAGTTTGAAAATGGATTAGAGATTAATAATCGTAAACATAATGGTGAGTAAATGACTGGAGAAAAAAGGTAAATTATTAAGTATCTGTTTCAGCTCTGTGTCTACAAAGGAAAATAGGGAATCCCAAATCCATAATGAGGAAAGCATCGACTAAAACCCAAAAATAATAAAAAAACAGATATGCACTAGAAACAAACATTGACCAAATAAAAGGTGCATAAAAGCACGTGGACCACTTAGGCCAGCCACATACTGTTCGAATTAAACCATTAACAGGCAGGTTGAAAGTACCAAGCTGATCAATGGATAAACTTGGGTACAAGCAGCCTGCAAGATTCTCTTGCGAATATCTCTAGTTGACACAGTCTCTCACACAAGGCTAACGTGCAAGCTAGAATACAGAGTTAGAAAATGCTGTTGGTAAATGGATCGAAAATTGGGTAAAAGACTATTACGAGAGTAGTGGTTAAGGATTCATACTCTGAATGGTTTAATTTTTTTTAGTGGTGTGCCTCAAGGTTCAGTGTTGGGACACTTACCTTTTCGATATCCATAAATGATTAAGGGTTTGAATTTAAAAAGTACAATTTCAGTGTTTGTAGTTGGCACCAAGCTATGAAGTGGAATAATATATCATAGGATGCCTCAAAGACTGCAAAGGGAGCCACTGGTGTGGGGGCCAGGGCCGAGTCCCATTCTATGCCTTATGGACAAAGAGTGGGGTTCAAGAGTGAGCACACGTGAGTGCCCAATAGAAAGTGGCTTGCTTGGGGGGCACTAGGTAGGGGAGCGGTTCCCAGAGCAACATTGGGGACCTGAGAAAAGATGGATCGGGGCTGCAACTGTACAAAATCCTGGCACTGAGCAGGCAAGTATAACAGGCTTTTGTTTAAGATTTTATGATTATATTAAAAAGAAAAAAAAAAACCTGCTCCAGGAAAAGAAAACACAAACTAATGCAGAGGAAAAAACCCTGAGCCGTTTCTCAACACTTCACAAGTCATACCAGAGTAGTAGAGCAGGCGATGCACCAAATACTGTGGGTAGTATCAAATAGTACAGGGGTGTCCAAACCTTTTTCAAAGAGGGCCAGATTTGATGAAGTGAACATGCGTGAGGGCCGACCATTTTGCCTGACATTCATTGAACCATTCAAATTCGGTTCAAGTGTGTTCGTCCGATCACTAATACACTGCCCAACAAGAATTCTCTTGCCTTTGTGGCTGTGTGTGGTGAAAAGATGAGCTTGGGCGTGTTATTTGGATTAACTGTATACATCTCATTTGTGGCCCCAACGAATCCCAGAGCGCTGTTTAGGAATAAGGATGAGCTTGGGTGTGTTATTTGGATATACCGTATTTATTGGCGTATAACACGCACAGGCTTACCATTGCCATGACTGCAGCCTCGCATGTGCCATGACTGCAGCCTCGCATGTGCCATGACTGCAGCCTCGCATGTGCCATGACTGCAGCCTCGCATGTGCCATGACTGCAGCCTCGCATGTGCCATGACTGCAGCCTCGCATGTGCCATGACTGCAGCCTGATTGATGCCCATCTGCAGCCTCGGAGGGGGGGGGGATGAGTGCCGATAGATTACAAACAGGAGAAACTCTTGTTTACTCGGTTACCTCTTTAATACAAAGTCCCGCCTCCTATGATAGACAGAACGGTCATTCAATGGCATCCCAGGAGACTGAACTTCCTATTACAGACGCCGCTGAGTAAACAGGAGATTCTCTTCATGTAATCTGATGCCACTTGTCCGGCCCCCTCCCTGTCCCCTCCGAAGCAGTGCCGATAAATACGGTATATATCTTTTGTAGCCCTGGGGGCCACAAACAATATAAATCCAAATCCTCAGGGGGGCCGTATTAAATCACCAGGGGGGGCCGCAATTGGCCCGCGGGCCAGACTTTGGGCATGCCTGAAATAGTAGGTCATAATACAAAGCTGGAACACCTTTCAAACTCTGACCATTCTGGGTCTGCAATATGTAGGTCAAATGATTGTCATTTTCATTGGGCGATCGAGTATCTATTTGCATCACTTGTGAGTATCTGCAGTAGCTTTTCAAGAGTTGAGGCTGGACAAGGAGCCAAACAGATTTAATAGCAAGGCGGAGACAGTAGTTAATGACCCGCTCATAGACAAAGAGACGTCTACGGGGTGGTTCGTTAACTCTGAGGACGTCTATGGACCTGGGGCGTGCACATGGGAGTGTCCATGACTACCGGTCTGCAATACCCCGGCCAATACTCTGGGGAAAAAAATGCGTTTTAACCACTTCCCGCGCTGCCGGCCGTCATATATGATGTCCTTGATTTTGTGCAGGGATATCTGAATGATGCCTGCAGCTACAGGCATCATTCAGATATCAGCTTTTTGAGCCGGCGATTTTCTACACTTTAAGAATGATCATGGCAGCTGTTCTGCCTCTTGATCGTTCTTACGGGAGCCGAAAGGGGACGACCCCGTTCCTGTCGCCCTCCGGTGCTTCTACAGACTCACCACTACGATCAAAGCCAGGATCGTTTTTTTATTATTATTATTTCAGGCTTCCCAGCCTAGGAGGTGAGATGTGGGGTCTTATTGACCCCATGTCTCACTATAAAGAGGACCTGTCATGTCATTTTCCTATTACAAGGGATGTTTACATTCCTTGTAATTGGAATAAAAGTGATCAAAAAACATTTATTTTTGGGGAAAAACGTGTCAAACTAAAATTAAAGTAAAATGAATAAAAAAAAAAAAAGTTTAAGCGCCCCTGTTGCTGTGTGCTCGCATACAGAAGCGAACGCACACGCAAGTCCCGCCCACATATGAAAATGCTGTTCAAAACCACACGTGAGGTATCGCTGCGAACGTTAGAGCGAGAGCAATAATTTTGGCCCTAGACCTTTCCAACTAAAAAAACGTAACCAGTAAAAATATTTAAAGCATCACCAATGGGGATTTTTTTAAGTAGCGAAGTGTGGCGCCAGTCTACGCGTGTGCAATTTAACGGTGACATGTTAAGTATCTATTTACTCGGCGTAACTTCATCTTTCACATTCTGCAAAAACATTGGGCTAACGTTTTAAAAAAAAAAAGCACAAAACAGATGTCCCAAAAAAAACGCGTTCGAAAAATTGCTGTGCAAATACCGTGCGCGATAAAAAGTTGCAATGATTACCATTGTATTCTCTAGGGTCTTTGCTAATTTTATATATATATATATATATATATATATATATATATATATATATATATATATATATATATATATATATATATTTATTTATTTATATATATTTATATTGTTTTGGGGTTCTATGTAATTTGCTAGCAAATAAACTGATTTTTACATATAGAAAAGAAATGTCAGAATTGGCCTGGGTGCTCCAGAACGCCTGAAGGTGCTCCCTGCATGTTGGGCCTCTGTATGTGGCCACGCTGTATAAAAGTCTCACACATGTGGTATCGCCATACTAAGGAGAAATAGCAGAATGTGTTTTGGGGTGTAATTTGTGGTATGGATATGCTGTGTGAGAAATAACCTGCTAATATGACAATTTTTGTGGGGGGAAACAAAAAAAAATCTTGACTATGCAAAGAATTGTGGGGAAAATACAACTTAAAAAAACTCACCATGCCTTTTTCTAAATACCTTGGAATGTCTTCTTTCCAAAAAGGGGTTCATTTGGGGGGCATTTGTACTTTTCTAGCATGTTAGGGTCTCAAGAAATGAGATAGGCCATCAGTACTTCAGGTGTGATCAATTTTCAGATATTGGCACCATAGCTTGTGGACTCTAACTTTCACAAAGACCAAATATACACCAATTTGTACTTATTTTTACCAAAGCTATGTAGCAGTATACATTTTGGCCAAATTTTATGAAGAAAAATTACAAATTTGCAAAATTTTTTTTTAACAAAGAAAACATTTTTTACAGAATTTTTAGTCTTTCTTGTACAGCGCAAAAAATAAAAACCACAGCGGCGATTAAATATCACCAAAAGAAAGCTCCATTTGTGGGGAAAAAAAGGACACAAATTTCAGTTGGGTACAGTGTTGTATGACTGAGTAATTGTCATTCAAATTGTGAGAGCACCAAAAGCTGAAAATTGGTCTGGTTATTAAGGGGGTTTAAGTGCCCAGTGGTCAAGTGGTTAAATTGGTTGGGAGCATAAATTGTATATATAACCATCATTTAATACCTTTGGAGGACCACCGCTGCACTTGGGAATAGTGCTTTGTTCCAGATGGGAGAGGTTCGCCCCCCTGGAAGCCTTGTACACTACTACTAGTCTTTTGGGTTGAACGGAAAAAAAACTGACAGCTCTGGTTGGAGCCGCTGTACCAACAATCTGATGCTAGTACAGCGATCTCCCCTGCTGTGCTACTGTGTTCTGACGGGGTAGGCCCCCTCAACCAGAACACTCGGGTCAGCGCTCTCATTGGCTCAGAGTGCTGACCGGGGACAGTAATAACCCATCGACGGAGGCCAGCCGCCTTCTGTAGAACCGGCTGACGTACACACAGGACGAGTGGAAGCCAGATACATGCATATATCATACATTCTAGGAGAACAGCTGGGGGAGTCAATGGTTTAGAAGACCCTGGGTGTTCTAGTAGATACTAGACTTAACCACTTAAGCCCCGGACCATTTCGCTGGCCAAAGACCAGGCCACTTTTTGCAATTAAGCACTGCGTCGCTTTAACTGACAATTGCGCGGTCGAGCGACGTGGCTCTCAAACAAAATTGACGTCCTTTTTCCCCCACAAATAGAGCTTTATTTTGGTGGCATTTGATCATCTCTGCGGTTTTTACAAAAATAGAGCGTCAATTTTGAAAAAAAAAAAAAAAATACGCATTTGTTACTTTTTGCTATAATAAAATATCCCCCAAAAGTATAAAAAATAAAATTTCCTCAGTTTAGGCAGATAAGTTTTCTTCTACATATTTTTGTTAAAAAAAAAAAAAAATCGCATTAAGCAATTGGTTTGCGCAAAAGTTATAGTGTCTACAAAATAGGATAGTTTTATGGCATTTTTTTTTTTTTACTAGTAATGGTGGTGATCAGCGATTTTTATCGTGACTGACATTATGGCGGACACTTGACACCATTTTGGGACCATTGTCATTTTTACAGCGATCAGTGCTTTAAAAATGCACCGATTACTGTAAAAAAATGACAATGGCAGTGAAGAGGTTAACCTGTATGGGGTTAGCCATGACTAAGCACTGATCGCAGTGCGAAACGCGTAGGCTGTATTCCACCCTTTGATGTTATTTGTAGTGCATTTTCCATCCAATTTTTTTAAATAAAGACAACCTAAGGTTTTTTTTGGAGGTGCGGTTGTCCATCCTTTCAGTTTTTACATTTAGCCTGTATGGGGCGCTGAAGGGGCTAGGGAGTGCTTCTGTTAGGGGGCGTGGCTTGCCGTGACACGTCACTGATCACTGTTCCCAATGCAGGGAACAGACGATCAGTGACATGTCAGGGGGGAAGGACAGGGAGATGCGTTTACACTGACATCTCTTCGTTCTTCAGCTCTGTGACTCGATTGCGCGACACTGGCGGACAAAGAGTCCGCGGGTTCCGCGGGCATGGAGCTCACGGCAAAGTCGCGATCATGACCATGCGGCTCGCAAATTAAAGGAGACGTATATATAAGCCCAATTGCGCAGCCGTGCCAATCTGTCTACGTATATCCCTGTGCGATGGTCGGGAATCGGTTAAAGTGGATGAAAAGCTAGCTGCAGTGTTTTCTTCTCTCTAAGGCACCAAGTCCTGTGTCTTTCTGCTGCTCCATTCTTCTGTTACCAGCATAACTTCTGACAAGTTCCGACTCATAGGCTGAATTTTGTGTCAAGGTGGTTACTATAAATAGATTAGCAGAAAGCTGCTATCCTCACAGGACAGCTCTGAAAGTCTGTTGTGGGGGGGGGTGCCTTTCCGACAATCAGCTGTCTCGGCTCTTCAATCCCTTTCAGGATGTATCCACTATGTAAACGGTTGGAGTTTACACCTCCGAAAATGTCTCTAATAATTTTCAATATTATTATATTATTATATATCATGTCCTGTAGGTCTTGAAGGGCTAGTACAAATGCTGCCAAGTTTGTTTCCTTACAGTTCTTATTGAACTGAGCTTTTATATGCATAATGATTCTTTTTTGTAATAAATCTATTTTTATATAAACCTTATCTTGAATTTGACTATATCCTTACCAGAGTATAGTGCCTAAAAAGTCCATGACTTGCCCATTTGGTCATTTCTTTTTTTGAATTTATTTAGGACGTGGCACACTTAATACTTTTATGTATCCACATGACCACTACATGTGATGATACATTTGACCTACTTCTCTTTGTAACATATTTTTGCTTTTTCAACATAGGTTATACTGCATTCATATACTTTTTTTTCTTATAGAATCTTCACTGAGGCTGATCTGATCCATCTCAGTTTGTCCCCCTACTCACAATGGGTTCTCAAAATATGGTTCAGTCTGTAGCGATTTTTACGCAACTGATCATGTTATCCATTTTAAATAGATGGGGCTCCCATACACACACACACACACACACACACACACACACACACACATATGTATATATATATTACACACATATACACATACACATCTGGCCAAGGTTACAAAAAAAATTCTGCTGCACTTAAGGTTCCTAAGAGCACAGTGGCCTCCATAATCCTTAAATGGAAGACGTTTGGGATGACCAGAACCCTTCCTAGAGCTGGCCGTCTGGCCAAACTGAGCTATGGGGGAGAAGAGACTTGGTGAGAGGTAAAGAACCCAAAGATCACTGTGGCTGAGCTCCAGAGATGCAGTCGGGAGATGGGAGAAAGTTGTAGAAAGTCAACCATCCATGCAGCCCTCCACCAGTCGGGGCTTTATGGCAGAGTGGCCCGATGGAAGCATCTCCTCGGTGCAAGGCACATGAAAACCCGCATGGAGTTTGCAACAAAAAAAAAAAGGATTTTTAAAACAGCTTACCTATAAAAATTATTTTCTTGGAGTACACCACGGGACACAGAGCCATTCTTTACATAATGGGTTAAGGGTCACTAGCGGTGATTGGACACTGGCACAACCAATTGACAGTTCCCCTCCACCCTCCCATCAGGGAAGCATCTCAGTTTTGTAGCAAGCAATAAGGTTCCCATAAGAAGGGGAGGGGGGCTCTGTGTCCTGTGGTGTATTTCAGCGTACCAAGAGCCTTCTGGGCCAGTGTGGGGATACTAGAATTACAGGAATTGTTTACTTCTTGATCCTGCAAAGTAGCCACTGTAAGAGAGCGATCGGAAGAAATGCATTGATCAGTGAGAACGGATTCCAAGGAATTATTAAAGCATCCGATCGGTAGGCTAGAAGATCTTGTCCTGGATACAAAGTTGTCCAACTTCCTGTTGAACCTGGAAGCTAGCAGGTCTACATCCAGGGTCCCCCATCTCTGGCATATGGCCTGAAAGATCTCGGGGTGAAGAGACTCCTCTCCTGGTGACAACTGCTGGCGACTCAGTCCACCTGCCAGTTTTCTACCCCTGGAATGAAGATTGCAGAGAGACAAGGAACATGTTCTTCTGCCCATGTCAAAATCTGATTC
Source organism: Rana temporaria (assembly GCF_905171775.1). Classification (NCBI taxonomy): domain Eukaryota; kingdom Metazoa; phylum Chordata; class Amphibia; order Anura; family Ranidae; genus Rana; species Rana temporaria. The sequence continues at coordinate 282,367,453 of NC_053491.1, read as the reverse complement.
ACCTCCTAAGCACCCTGACTGCGGGTGCCTCCTTGGTGATTGATGCAAGCTACTGCAATAGCATTGTCGGACTGAATCCGTACTGGATGGCCTTGTAACCTGTGTGTCCAGGTTCTGAGGGCCAAGTATACTGCCCGCATCTCCAGTATGTTGATGGGCAGGTTCCTTTCCTTTCCGTCTTGGCCCAGGTTCCCTGGGCTGAAGCTTCTTCCAACACTGCTCCCAGCCACTTAGGCTGGCATCCGTAGACACCACCTTCCAGGTGACTGGGAGAAAGGATTTAACTTTCCGCAAGTTTTTGGTTTTTAACCACCAACTAAAGCTTTGACGCACCTGTGGAGACCAGCGCATGGGTAAATCCAGAGCTTGGATCTTCCTGTTCCAGGCAGCTAAAATACTCCCAGTTTCACTTGAGACTACTTCAAGGCAGTAAGGGACAGCCTTGAAGGAGGCCACCATCTTCCCCAATAGCCTCATGCAAAGGCGAATAGACAGTCTTTTCTTTGCCTTGACCTTGTGGATCAGATCCTTTAGTGACTTGACCTTTGGCTCTGGTAGGAATACCTGGCTTTGGGTTGTGTCTATGATCATGCCCAAATACTCTACCCTTCTTTGGGCTCGTAGAGAGGATTTTTGTACGTTTACATACAATCTATCCTAAATTCTCCAGGTATTTTATTGTGGTGAGCACAGCATGATCTAACCCTGCCTCTGACTGATCTATCACAATTAGATCGTCTAGATAGGCTGTTATCACTATGCCCTGTGCGCTCAGATTTGCCAACAGAGGGGCTAGTACCTTTGTAAATACTCGGGAAGCGGTAGCCACGCCAAAAGGGCAGAGCCACAAACTGGAAGTGGCGATGTTCTACCGCAAACTGAAGAACTTTTGGTGAGCGGGATGGATAGGCACATGTAAATATGCATATAAAAGAGAAAGATGAGCGAAGCCTCCTCTACCACACTGTGTTATGGTTATAAGTGTCCCAGTTATTTACACGTAATCGCTTCCTCTAGTTAGGGGAACACAGCCGTAGCCAATAACAGGCATATACAAAAGAAAGGTTGTTGCCCCGACAGGGAGACCAAGAGGTGGTGACCCCTGGGACAACCGAGAGGCTACTATGGCAGTGACGGACAATCTGTGTAGTAAAAAATTGAGTTTAATAAATAGTTACAAGTTACATGGTATAATTAATACACCTGGGACAGTAATACAAGTATAACACTATAAGAGCTAAGGTAGCTATAGTAACAACCTGTATTAGTTGACCGGCCAAGAAACATGCACGTATGAAGCCGATTCATATAGCGTGCAACAAACAGCACATAAAGGACACAAACATACAGGACAAAAATGACTGTGGCAGTCCGGACGCCAGATGGGAAACTTTTGCTGTCAATTCTAATCGGAAATCCGATATGGTGTGTATGGCGGTTAGCCTAGTGTAAAAATAGAGAGAATTGGCAGCAAGAGTACCCCTGCAGTGGATAACTTAAATAAACAGATCTGAATTGGATAAAAGTCTTGATCTTGCATATATGAACCTGATGGCAAGATCAGTGAAGGTTCATATATTTTAAGGTTTGGGCTTGCACTTGGAATGAATTTACAAATTGAAAAAAAGTTTTGAAAAAATTAATGATAATAATAGTTTGTCTGGGCTGCCCTGCCTGCAAGATGGGTGTATAGTGCTGTTCCTATTTAGGACTCCAAAGATTCCGATGTGTGAAGCGGTTAGATGCAAGAGTTGATGAAGGGGTTTTATATACTACCACTGCAGGTCTGTGTTATAGACTTCCATATTTCAGCATAGCATGTGGAAACAGGATAATGAAACGATCTTACCAGCAAAGTTCACTAGTTCACAGAGATCCGGAATCCGTTGGCTACTGGCTGCCTCCTTGCTGTTGTGTGATCCAATCGCTGCAGTTGGCGTCTGTAGACTGTCAGATGCACCAATATACATCAGCATGCGGGGAGGATAATACAGCCGTGCCGTCCGGTCATGTGATGCTGTTCCCACTGATCTGCTGAGCTGGCAGGTCCAGCTATATGCTTCTGGAAGTAGTCTGTATGTGGCTTCAGTGCGCACCAAGTGTTTAGTGCTTTCCAGCATTCATCTGGAGCATCCGCTCGCTTTCTTCTTACTTGCGTGTTCCCGCAAGTCACCGCTTCGGTTTCCCACTACTATGGGGCATAGAGAGAGAGGCGTCCGGAGCCGTGATGACGTCAACGCGTTTCGTAGTGTTGATACGTAACTTCGTCTGGACGGTGGGAGACAAGCGTGCGTCGCTCCTTTATATGCTATCGGCGCACGCCTGTCTCCCATTGATTTGAAGGATAGAAAATTACGGAGTTCCGCTTAATAGACTTGGGTGTCACTTCAGTGCTGAATGCCTCAATCCAATTTTACAAAACACATAAAGCCTATCACATATAACAGGACATACATAAAATTGCTATATAAGTATATTAAATGACAAATAGAAATTGGCCACTAAATCTCTCAGGATGCACGAAGAGCATCAAAGTTAAGCAAAAAGACTTACAGATAAGGGTCCCTAAATATATATAGTTTAGCCCAATAATGTAATTTAATTTAAAGGGGGAGTAATATATTGTGAGTGACCCTGCTTAGTGCATACTTATGATGAGATCGCAACTTTGCATATATAGTTTGTTTCTGGTGCTCCGTGCAGGGCCTATGCTCCAAAAGGGGCTATGAAGAACCCTATAAGGACTAACAACAGAGAAAACCAAGACAACAAAGAGATATAAGATGTAAAATGAAAGTGAAAGATCAGCTCGGGTAGGCAGACATAAGCGGGTATATCAAGGCAGATCAATCATCATACTCATACTATTAGTCAAAAACCCATATGTCATATGTGTGTGCATATAGTACGCAAGGACAGGATTGGGTTCAGCATATATGAGTATATGGGTGCAAAAAGAGAAAGAAAGGAAAAGGACAAACAGAAGGAAAAAGCAAAAGGAAATAGGGGGGATGACAGAAGAGCATACACTCATCCGCCCTCCTGCGGTATTAGGGGTAAAGACAGAGACAGGGCCCCCGCCCCATGGGGCGTACAGTATGTATGCCTTAAAGTATATACTTGCTTTAAAGGACTGATATACATATGTGCTAAGGACAAAGCCGGATTAGTATATCCAAAGCTGGATCACAATAGAGTAAGGATTTAATCGGGAGAAGGGGGCTGACAGTCTACTGGTCCAGAAAGGGTTGCATGCTTAATTCAGTGTTCATGCCAAGAGGCATGAGAGTTTTAAGGGTGAAGATCCACCACTTTTCTTTCTGGAGGAGTATCCTGTCAAAATCACCCCTTCTCGTGGGCAGATGCAACGCATATATGCCCTTAATTTTCATGCCGTCCGGTTTGCCCTGATGGAATTCCGCAAAATGCTGTGCTACTGGACTCTCCTGTTTAGGTTCCCTGTCCCTATCTTTCTCCTTCTTGATTTCTCGCAGGTGCTCGCCTATTCTAGTTCTAAGCTGCCTTTTGGTTTTCCCTATATACATCTTTTTACAGGGACATGTTATCATGTAGATAACTCGTTCGGTCGAACAGTTGATGAGATCTGTTTATTTAAGTTATCCACTGCAGGGGTACTCTTGCTGCCAATTCTCTCTATTTTTACACTAGGCTAACCGCCATACACACCATATCGGATTTCCGATTAGAATTGACAGCAAAAGTTTCCCATCTGGCGTCCGGACTGCCACAGTCATTTTTGTCCTGTATGTTTGTTATTGTTTGTGTCCTTTATGTGCCGTTTGTTGCACGCTATATGAATCAGCTTCATACGTGCATGTTTCTTGGCCGGTCAACTAATACAGGTTGTTACTATAGCTACCTTAGCTCTTATAGTGTTATACTTGTATTACTGTCCCAGGTGTATTCATTATACCATGTAACTTGTAACTATTTATTAAACTCAATTTTTTACTACACAGATTGTCCGTCACATGTAAATATGCGTCTTTGATGTCTATCGACACCATGAATTCTCCACCTTGTAGGGTGGCTTCCACTGACCGAATAGTTTTCATTCGGAAATGGCGAATTTTTAGAAATTGATTTAGAGATCTTAGATCCAGGATGGGTCTGACGTCTCCACTTAGTTTTGGGAATCACAAAGAGGTTTGAATAAAACCCTGAACCTTGCTCTTTTAGGAGTACTTCTGTGATCACCCCTTGAGACAGCAAGTGATCCAATCCTTTGAAGGACGCTCTTTTTAGTGGATCACAGAGCTTACGTGCCCCTGTAATACTGCTGTGTCCCAAGGAAGAGCTGGTGGCCTCTGAACCTGTGTGGTGTGCGATGCTTCAAATTAGAGTGCACACCCCGCTCCTCCACCTCCTCCTCCTCCTCCTCTGCCCCTGGCGTTGATAAATCGTGCAACCTAGGACAAATGGCAGTTGTCCTGGAGTGAGGGGGGAGCTGCCTCCTCCTGCCTGATACTGCAAGTGCTGTGGCATTCTAGCTCAGCGTCTGGAGGAGAGAAGTGGTAGCCGTCTATAGCAGAGCTCTGCAGCGGAGGAAGTGTGCTAGTTCGTGGGATCTGACACTGTATAGAGCGTGGTGAGTACAACTCGGCTCTTTGCTCCCCCTAGTGGTGAAATAAAGAGAAGACGCCTTACTCAAAATTGGAAAAAAGGTCCTTAACCACCTAAGGACCGCCGCCTGTAAATATACGTCGGCAGAATGGTATGGCTGGGCAGATTGACGTACCGGCACATCCTGTACATCTACCCAGCTGTGGGTCCCGGGCGGTCCGAAGCTCTGGGACCGCGGGACCCGATCGCCGCTGGGGTCCCGTGATCGGTCCCCGAAACTGAAGAACGGGGAGAGCCGCGTGTAAACACGGCTTCCCCGAGCTTCACTGTGGCAGCTGCATCGATCGTGTCATCACCTTTATAGGGAGACACAATCGATGACGTCATTCCTACAGCCACACCCCCCTACAGTTGTAAACACACTAGGTGAAACATAACCCCTTCAGCGCCCCCTGTGGTTAACTCCCAAACTGCAACTGTCATTTCCACAATAAACAATGCATTTTTTGCTGTGAAAATGACAATGGTCCCAAAAATGTGTCAAAATTGTCCGAAGTGTCCGCCATAATGTTGGTCACGAAAAGAAAAAAGAAAAAAATCGCTGATCGTTGCCATTAGTAAAAAAAAAAAAAAAAAAAAAAAAAAAAAAAAAATTTATAAAAATGCTATAAAACTATCCCCTATTTTGTAAACGCCATAAACGCCTAAACCGAGGGAATTTTTTTTTATATATATATATTTTGGGGGGATATTTATTATAGCAAAAAGTAAAAAATATTGCATTTTTTTCCAAAATTGTCGCTCTATTTTTGTTTATAGCACAAAAAATAAAAACTGCAGAGGTGATCAAATACCACCAAAAGAAAGCTCTATTTGTGGGGAAAAAAGGACGCTAATTGTTTGGGAGCCACGTCGCACGACCACACAATTGTCAGTTAAAGCGACGCAGTGCCGAATCGCAAAAAGGGGCCTGGTCCTTTACCTGCATTTTGGTCCGGGGCTTAAGTGGTTAAGGTTTTTCTGCCGAAATTCAGACCGCACCAATCCTCACAGAAGGTTTTGTGTTCCAACCTTCAGGGATATGGGTTCCTATTTAACCACTTTACTACCGGTGGCCGTCAATTGACGGCGGCACAATATTCCTCTAGTTCTTGGAGAATGTCATACGACGTGCAAGCCTTGCCGAGCCACTAGGGGGCGCGTGCACCCGTCACCTTACTGGGAACTTAATGCGCATGCCCGGCGGCCGCGATGTCCGCCAGGCACCTGTGATTTCCCAGTAACTGGGCAGAACCGTGGATCTTTGTGTGTAAACACAGAGATCCACGTCCTGTCAGGGGAACGAGACCGATGCTTTGTCCCTTGTACATAGGGACACAGATCAGTCACCTCCCCCAGTAAGTCCCCTCCCCCTACAGTTAGAATCACTCAGTAGGGTACAAATGTAACCCCTTGATCTCCCCCTAGTGATTAACCCCTTCCCTGCCAGTCACATTTACACAGTAATCAGTGCATATTTATAGCACCGATCGCTATATAAATGTGAATGGTCCCAAAATAGTGTCAACAGTGTCCGGTTGTGTCCACTGCAATATCGCATTCACGATAAAAATCAATGATCGCCGCCATTAATAGTAAAAAAAAAAAAACTAAAAATGCTATAAATTATCCTTTATTTTGTAGCCGCTATAAAACTTTTGCACAAACCAATCAAGATACGCTTATTGCGATTTTTTTTACCAACAATATGAAGAAGAATACATATCGGCCAAAACTGAGGAAAAAATTTGTTTATATATTTTTAGGGATATTTATTATAGCAAAAAGTAAAAAAATTGTTTTTTTCCCAAAATGGTCACTCTAGTTTATAGCGAAAATAAATAAAAACCGCAGAGGTTATCAAATACCACCAAAAGAAAGCTCTATTTGTGGGGGGGAAAAAACGTATTAAAATTTCATTTGGGTAAAATGTTGCGCAATTGTCATTCAAATTGTGACAGCGCTGAAAGCTGAAAAATGGCTTGGGCAGTTAAACTAGACCACTCCCCTGGGCCTTGTAAAAGACTTACCATGACTTGTGGTTGGGGGGGGGGGGGGCATATAGAGTGAAAGTGCTGGACCCTAAAGCCCAGTCCTCCGAAGAGACATTACAGGCGATGCCTCGTGAATGAGGCCCGGATCCCATCCAGTTTCAGCGTAACTTGGCATCGTGAATGGATCCAAAGGCATAGCTCCTTTTACCCCCAGAGGGCCTACTTGGTAGAGGTCTCCTTAGCTCATCCAGTGTCCAACACCTTAGACACTGGCGGAAAAACTGAGGTACTTCTCTGATGGGAGGGGTTATATGGAGGGGAACTGTCTTCAATTGGTTGTGCCAGTGTCCAATCACCGCTGGTGACCCTTAACCCATTATGTAAAGAACGGCTCTCTGTGCCGTGGTGTACGATAAAGAAAAACACCTGAAGACCTAAAATGGTGAGAAAGGTTCTCTGGTCTGATGAGACCAAGATATTACTTTTTGGCCTTAATTCTAAGATGTATGTGTGGAGAAAACCAGGCACTGTGGGGGGGGGTTCAGCTGCAGGGACAGGACGACTGGTTGCAATCGAGGGAAAGATGAATGCGGCCATGTACAGGGTTATCCTGGATTAGAACCTTCTACAGAGTGCTCAGGACCTCAGACTGGGCCGAAGGTTTACCTTCCAACAAGACAATGACCCTAAGCACACAGCTGAGCAAGTTACAAATCGACTTAAAAGCCCTGAGTGCCACCGACCTGTACCGGAGACTGGCGGGAACAGAAAGGAGATGTCGGCCAAACGCAAGTCCAGAAAGGGGCCCCGCAAACCAAGTGCTTTCTGCAGCCCGGCCGGGACACCGAGAGAACAAGATGGCGCTAACCCCACCCCTCACTTACACAGAACAGGCTGCTTGTTCTCAGAATGGGGAGGAGAAGTTCATTATTTCTCAAAGCCATCTCAATACTCATCTCAAAGCGTTGACCGGAACAGCTATCTCCCAATCACTAGTTGCCATCACAGAAATTGGCTGTTCAACATACCCAAGGGCCAGCTGTTAAGACTCAGGCGAAACTGTACAAACACAGAAGATTTCCGGATGCAACCCACAATGATTGGTGAAAGGTTCTCCCAAAAGGGGTATGAAGAGAAATTCATCCAGGATAACATTGAAGAGGCCACTAGAATACCCAGGAGCAAGCTTCTAGAAGAAAAACAAAAATTCACTAATAGACCAGATGTTGTCCCTGTGATTTTAGATTATAACGTCCACTATAGGAAAATTGAAAAGATCTTCACGCGCCACTGGCACATCCTAAAAGCGGACAACAAACTTAAACATGTTTTGCCAGAAAAACCTAAATTTATTTATAAACGTGCCCCCACACTCTGGGACCAGCTGGTCAAGAATGTGATAGATCCCCCCCAAGAAACAATTCACTTTCTTTTCGGTGAAAGGATTTTATCCCTGCAAGAAATGCTACGCATGTCTCCGTACTAAAAGACCAAACGAAAAGAAATCTACATTCCAATCAACCAGCAATGGCTCACAGTACGAAATCAAAGACTTTATTGGGTGTAACACAGAGGGTGCCGTATATGCACTAGAATGCAGCTGCGGCCTTCAATATGTGGGTCGCACAAAAAGGCCCCTTAAAATATGAATCAAGGAACATGTAGTTAACATCCAGAAAGGCTTTGACAAGCATAGCGTATCTAGACATTTCGATGCAGTCCATAATAGAGATCCATCACACTTGAAGTTTTGGGGGATTGCCCCTTATAACAGGCCATGGAGAGGTGGACACAAAGTGAGATCTTTGAGCCAGTTAGAATCTAAATACATTTACAACATGGACACTTTTGCCCCTAGAGGTCTTAATATAGAATTTGATTTGAACTGCTTCCTGAATGACTTCTAGCCCCTCCCTCTCCCCCACTCTGATAACGACATAGACATGGCCCATCATGTACCTATTTCTCACTATGTTAGTTTCTCTATACACAGACACATGTTGCTGTTATTAGTTACCATGTTTGTTTGATCTGGATATGTCACTCCCAGGTTGAATGTGTGTGTTCTGGTACCTCTATATCAGTAGGGGCTCCATATTATATGGCCCCAATTAGGTACCTCCCTGACACATCATATATATATGTATTTTTATATATACATTTTTTTTATATACTCCTTCACCCGTGTCTCTGATCCATTACAGGTAGTCTCTTTCTACCATTGACTATCTGCCAATTCAATTTCACTCCCTGCTCTACAGCTGCACACATTCAGCTGACTGTGTGCTTATCAGTAATACATCTCTCCATACATCTTGTAATCGTTGTCTCAGCTGGTTAGCCATCCAGCCTTTGACTCGCACGTCTCCCTCTTCCCCCCCACCCCTTTTTTATGTATCTCCACATGTCCATTATATCTCCCTTGTTTTAATGTATACCATTACTGTTTTTAAGCCTTTTCTGATTAAGAGCTGCTACACTCTGTATCTCCCGCCTGCCAGCCATACCTCTGCTCATCTGTAGATGTTTGAGAATGTGTGGCGGCGGCTACATACATTACATTGGGCTCCAACAAAATGGCAGACGGACGCCCTTAGTACTGGTACACCTATTACCCACATAAAGTCATGTGATGTGACGCCACGCGTAGGGACAGGAAGTACCAGACCCCACACATCCCAACGGGAGGAACACGAGTACGACGCTCGTTTTGTTTGGAAACACCTTACCACTGGAAATGCGAGTTTTTTTCCCCCTTTCTTTTATATTAAACCTTTTATGTGGAGCTGCACCATTGCCTTCCTCTTGTTTTTTGTTTACATACCCCTCCGAGCACCCAACACCCAGTGGATGCCTAGGTGGTAACGAAAGATAGAGGAAGTGCACCTATCAAGACGGATCGCACAAACTCGCTGTTCGTAGGAGATAGGCCCACTGCTATAGGCCTCCATGTGAGTGCAGGTGCATGTGATATATTATCTTCCATACCTGCAGTCACAGTATTATGCCATATCTGCCCTTGTCTTTCACTTTCAACATGACCATTTGATGTGGAGATTTTGATGTCACCTCTACCCTGCTGAGCCTGTGAACATACAGTGATTAATTGGTTTTAGGCTGTCCGTGCTATGGCCTGGAGGTGAGCCTTTTACACCACTAGAGGTGTGCGCACCGAAGTCTACTCTTCTACCACAGGATACCCCCTTGGGCCTCTATTATCGTTCACAGTGCACTTTAAGACTTTATTTGTGTTATTTGACTTTTTTACCTTATTATGGTCCCACATCTTCCCTCTTCTGGGACTCCATTTGGATTGTGTTATATTTGAACTTTCTGGCACTATCCACATCCACTAAGCTGTTTGGATTTACATGCTTCTCATGTTTGTGATGTTCACTATTTAATTTAATTATAGTGTATGTTAATATTTAATTTATGCTTATTGCTGTTCACCATTACTGACCCACAGACCGCCCACCCCCACTGGTTTTAGCGATTACTCAGTGGTGGGTTTTAAGACTTTATTTGTGTCATTTGCCTTTACCTTATTACGGTCCCACATCTTCCCTCTTCTGGGAATCCACCTGGATTGTGTTTAATTTGAACTTTCTGGCACCATTCACATCAACTAAGCTGTTTGGATTTACATGCTTTTCATGTTTGTGATGTTCACTATTTAATTTAATTATAGTGCATGTTAATATTTAATTTATGCTTATTGCTGTTCACCATTACTGACCCACAGACCTCCCACCCTCACTGGTTTTAGCGATTACTCAGTGGTGGGTTTTTGCTATGCACTTCCCTGTGCATCTGCTCTTTCCACTTCCTCACACAGCGCAGTCACCATCATTTATTTCATCTCAATACTGCCAGGATGATATTCTGATCCCAGTGAAACAAAGGAGAAGGAAAAGGTAAATTTACCACATCCAACCCCGACTACACATTCCCCAGAAAACAATCCATATGATGACAAGCTAAGTGCTTTACCAACAGCAGGGCAACCCATACTAGAGTGCAGGGTGTACCAAGATGTGTAGGGACGTTCAGCCGCTGACATGTTACACAGACCCCTCCCTCTACAATGCAGACCCCCCTTCCCCTACAATACAGACCTCCCCCTTACAATATAGACCCCCCCTACAATAAAGACACCCCCCCTCCTACAATACAGATCCCCCCCCCCCACTTCAGACCCGTAATGCTGTGCACCTCGGCTGCTCAGATGACCAGCGAGCGGCATGGCGGTGACAGGGAGGCAGGGGGGGGGGTCCGTCACACCCGGGACCCAGCCGCGGCTCTGACAAATTTCGGCTGTGACTGTCTCACAGCGGAGCAGACCGCAACCGTCTCCCCCTCTGTGCATACTACCAGTTTTATTATTATACACAGAGGGGGAGGCGGCTGGGGTCTGCTCGGCTGTGTGACTGAGACAGTCACAGCCGAGATTTGTCAGAGCCGCGGCTGGGTCCCGGGTGTGACGACGGACCCCCCCCCCCCCCCCCGCAAAGGCAGGCTTCAGCCTGTGTGTCACTGCCTCCCTGTCACCGCCATGCCGCCCGCTGTCTCCACGCTGTCCTCTTCAGTCGCGGAAGGGGAGCACCGTGTGCTACCCGCCCCCTCTACAGTCAAACTCCGTCCGCACTCCGCCCGCCCTCTCCTGCCTTCCCCAGAAACGGAATCCTCTCCGGCCACTCTACATAAAAAAAAGTATCGGGGAAGCATCGGGAGAATTTGCGGTACTCGTGCAAATGCTCTGTATCGGTCCCGATACTAGTATCGGTACAACTAGGGCTGCAACGGATCAAAAAAAACTCACGGATCGGATCGATCCTCAGATCAGGAGTCACGGATCGGATCATTTTTTGGATCAGAAAAAAATAAATAGACTAATCTTGTTACACCCAACGGAGTTTTAGATTCAGTTATTTTCAGCACAAAATTGAGCTTATGTGCTTAAATACAGTGGGCTAGATTCAGATCGATTAGCGGATCTTTAGATCCATATAATCTATCCGATTTACGATCCGCCGGCGCAAATTTGAGAGGCTAGTGCAGTATTACTAATCGATTACGAAAATAATTGTTAGTTGCAGCCCTATTGTCAACATCTATGCTCCTAACAAAAATCCTCACCAGTTTATCCAGAAAATAATCAAGAAAGCAAAAAAAAAACAGAAGGGACACTTCATTATTTGCAGAGACTTTAATGCACCAATGGATCCAGAAATGGAAACTTCCAAAAGAGGAAAGACTCCCAGAAGAGGGCTGGCCAACATCATCTCAACCGAAGATATACATGATCCCTGGAAATGCTTACATACAGAAAAATATTTCACTTTTTTTTTCTAATGTTTACAAGTCATACTTCAGACTAGATTTCATCACAGACAAATCTACCAAAAATAGCGAATGCTAAAATTCACAACTTAACGTGGTCTGACCACGCACCAATCACAACTGAAATTTAAACCAAATTTGCCCCAATAATTTTTTTATGAAGGAATAACACATTTATTCTGTCTCAACATCCGTCTGATGAAAAAAATGTTTTTGTATTGGATAAATCTAGACGTCGACCGATATGGGTTTTTCTTTGGCCGGTATTTAAAAATCAGGGCGGCCGATGGCAGATATAAGATGCCGATTATTTTGGGCCAATTTTTTTTTTTTTTTGGCAGGTGGCACTGGCTTGTGGCACTTACAGGGGACACTGACAAGTGGCACTGATTGGCAGGTGGCACGTTGCACTGGATGGCACTAATTGGCACTGGCAGGCACTAGTTAGCACTGGTAGATGGCACTGGCAGATGTCACTGATTGGCACGTGGCACTGGCACTAACAGGTGACACTGGCAAGTGGCACGGGTTGGCACTGATTGGCAGGTGGCACTGGCAGGTGGCACAAAAAAATGGTGCCCCCCCCCCAACACAGATGCCCTACCTCAGTACAGACCCCCCCACCTCAATACAGACACAAGCCCCCCTCAGTACAGACTAGGGCTGAAACAACTTATCGATTAATCGACAACTAATCAATTAGATTCATAATCGATTAATCGGCCAGTAACATAATAGGTTAAAAAAACAAAAAATAGCGCTTTATAGTACAAAAAGAGAAAATAATCGCTACTGTTATATTAATATGAAAAATCTTTGTACATTCGCTGAATGAAAGAATGTTTGAAATTTTCACTTGCTTTTAACATTAAGATTTAAAATGAATCATTTCTGAACGAAAACCACATACACTGAAAATTCCTTTCCCCAAGAAGTTTTTCATTTCTACATTTTCCAGCCACTGTGGTTGAAAAATAACTTCAATTTGACCCCACTGACAGTTAGAAAAATCGAATGAACGTTCTTAAAATTAATATTTTTTTTTTGAAGGAAGACATTGATGTATATAATATATTACAGTTCTGTTTGAAAATTTGCAATACAGTCATACTTTTCTTTAAATAAAAAAAATGTGATCTCAGAGTCGGATATTTACCAGATTCACCCTCATATAGTATATCTCTAATGTCTGTTATCCTCAGAGTGGATTAGAGATTTTGCTCCCCAACCATATAGTTGGTTATTTATATTTACCACTGCATAGAGATATTGAAGAATACATTTTTTTTCTTCAATAAACTTTACATATTAACCACTTCCGTACCGCGCTATAGCCGAATGACGGCTTCAGCGCGGTACTGAAAACTCAGGACGTCAATTGACGTCCTCCCCTTTGCTCGTTCCGAGCGCGCAGCGGGGAAATTCTGTTTTGGCCGTGTCCCCTGGACACAGCCAATTACAGATCGCCGCAAACGGCCAATCAGAGTGGCCGTTTGCTAGGCGATCTGTGCGGCCAATGGGAGATGATCTCAAATGTAAACATATGAGATCATCTCTCATTGCCGCCTCTCCCTCCTCACACAGACAGCGCGTGTGAGGAGGGAGAATTATCTGTGAGTTTAGATACAGTGTTGCAGACGTTTGTGCCTATAAAGTGCCCATACAGTGCCCATCCCTGTGCCATCCCTGTGCCACCTCATCCGTGCCATCCCTGTGCCACCTCATCCGTGCCATCCCTGTGCCGCCAATCCGTGCCATCCCTGTGCCGCCAATCCGTGCCATCCCTGTGCCGCCAATCCGTGCCCACCTGTGCCAATCCGTGCCCACCTGTGCCAATCCGTGCCCACCTGTGCCAATCCGTGCCCACCTGTGCCAATCCGTGCCCACCTGTGCCAATCCGTGCCCACCTGTGCCGCCACCTCAGTGCCCACCTGTGCCGCCACCTCAGTGCCCACCTGTGCCGCCACCTCAGTGCCCACCTGTGCCGCCACCTCAGTGCCCACCTGTGCCGCCACCTCAGTGCCCACCTGTGCCGCCACCTCAGTGCCCACCTGTGCCGCCACCTCAGTGCCCACCTGTGCCGCCACCTCAGTGCCCACCTGTGCCGCCACCTCAGTGCCCACCTGTGCCGCCACCTCAGTGCCCACCTGTGCCGCCACCTCAGTGCCCACCTGTGCCGCCACCTCAGTGCCCACCTGTGCCGCCACCTCAGTGCCCACCTGTGCCGCCACCTCAGTGCCCACCTGTGCCGCCACCTCAGTGCCCACCTGTGCCGCCACCTCAGTGCCCACCTGTGCCGCCACCTCAGTGCCCACCTGTGCCGCCACCTCAGTGCCCACCTGTGCCGCCACCTCAGTGCCCACCTGTGCGAATCAGTTCCCACCTGTGCAGCATCATCAGTGCACATCTGTGCAGCATCATCAGTGCACATCTGTGCAGCATCATCAGTGCACATCTGTGCAGCATCATCAGTGCCCATCTGCTCCGCCAATCAGTGCCCATCTGCTCCGCCAATCAGTGCCCATCTGCTCCGCCAATCAGTGCCCATCTGCTCCGCCAATCAGTGCCCATCTGCTCCGCCAATCAGTGCCCATCTGCTCCGCCAATCAGTGCCAATCTGCTCCGCCAATCAGTGCCAATCTGCTCCGCCAATCAGTGCCCATCAGTGAAGGCTTAGCACACACCTGTGTAGTTGCACCAGCAACCATGTCCAAAAGGTCCTATTCCCTTGAGGAGGCATTCCAAATCATTTCAGAGTCCCTTTCCAATTCAAATTCTGAGTTGGACGTCAATTATGAGCCCGCCCTCAGTAGCGAAACACTGAGTGACTCAGAGGAGGAAGATAGCCGGCCGGCTAAACGAAGGCGTTCTAGTGAGGATGCAGTGCCATCCGCCAGCACTGCAGGGCCATCCGCCAGCACTGCAGGGCCATCCGCCAGCACTGCAGGGCCATCCGCCAGCACTGCAGGGCCATCCGCCAGCACCGCAGTGCCTCTGCAACAAACTTCCAGGACCCATGCCAGCCTTCCCTATGCCCTTCAGAACCCCTTGTGGCTTCCTCCTACTTCAGGAGAAGCCAACATTCCCCCTTTCACGGCCCAGCCAGGAATCCAAGTGAACACGGAGAATTTCACCCCAATTGATTATTTCAATCTAATGTTCACAGAAGACATGCTATCCGAAATTGTGGCCCAGTGCAATCTATTTGCACAGCAATTTATTGCAAATAATCTGACGTCCTACCATGCCCGTCCCTTCCAGTGGAGAGACCTTACGGTGAAGGAGTTGAAAACTTTTTTAGGCCACACATTGTGTATGGGACTCAACCCAAAAAACGCTTCCCATTCCTTTTGGTCCAAAAATCCCATTTACCACATGCCCATCTTCTCCACCATAATGCCCAGAGCCCGATACTTCACCATCATGAGATTCCTACATTTTAATGATAATACCCAGTGCCACCCCCGAAATCACCCAGATCATGACAGGCTCTTCAAAATCCGGCCCTTAATTATTTTTCCGAGAAATTCCCCCAATTGTATACCCCGGACCAACACATCTGTGTGGATGAGTCCCTTATCAAATTTAGTGGCAGACTCAAAATAAAACAATTCATCCCCAGCAAAAGAGCCCGCTATGGTGTGAAGGTGTACAAATTGTGTGACCGAGTCACAGGATACTTGTATGCCTTCAGAGTGTACGAAGGCAAGGACACCCAGCTCAATCCCCCTAATTGCCCAGACTACTTGGGATCAAGTGGCAAAATTGTTTGGGAACTCATTAACCCCCTATTAGAAAAAGGGTACCATTTGTACGTGGACAATTTCTACACCTCGCTTCCCCTGTTCCACAACCTGCACCGGAAGCAGACGCCAGCATGTGGCACCATTAGAAACAACAGGAAAGGCTTTCCTCAAAGCCTGGTGAACAAAAAGTTGAAAAAAGGAGAATCAGCAAGTCTGAGAAACAATGCGGTTCTGGCGGTGAAGTGGAAGGACAGAAGGGATGTCTATATGCTATCTACTATCCACAATGACACCATTGTTGAAACCCGCAGAAGGCGTGGCACCACCATCCGAAAGCCCACTTGCATCCAGGACTATAATTTGTTTATGGGGGGGGTCGACTTCAATGACCAGATGCTTGAACCCTATCTTGCTACAAGAAGAACGTACCATTGGTACAAAAAAGTTGCCATTTATTTTTTTCAATTGCCCATATACAATTCTTATGTAATTTACAGCAACTCCACCCAAAACCCCAAACGCTTCCTTGGCTACCAAGAGGACCTTATCACTGCCCTTATTTTCCCGAACGATGCACCCTAAACCATCCGATCTGATGTATTAAGTCGTCTCAGCGAGCGTCATTTTCCCGATAAAATCCCTCCCACAGAAACAGGCCGACGACGTAAAAAAAAATGCAAGGTATGCACCAGTCAAGGAGTCAGACGAGACACAGCTTACCATTGTGCTGATTGTCCTTCCAAACCAGGCCTCTGTATAACTGAATGTTTTCGTCGTTACCACACCAAACTAAATTATTAATCCTCCATTCCTGCCTTCACACACCTTCACACCCCTTATGCCACTGCCTGCTCTGTAACTGACCCCGGCTTGTTTTTTGACCACGATTCTGCCTAATGATTTTGTAATACCTCTGCCCGATATGGAACTGACCCCGGCTTGTTTTTTGACCACGATTCTGCCTAACGATTCTGTACTGCCTCTGCCTGATCTGGAACTGACCCTGGACTGTTTTTTCGACCATTCTTCTGCCTAACGATTCTGTACTGCCTCTGCCTGACCTGGAACTGACCTCGGACTGTTTGACCATGTTTTTGCCTGCCTCATGGACTGATCTTGTACCCTGCTACTGGACAAGTGGGAACACAGGGGTCTCACATATGTGAGGGGTGCCAGAAAAGTTTTTCTGGATGAAGAAAACATTTTTTTGTTTTCTCATCCTAGATTAGGGTCTGGTTGCCCGGAGGCTTCAAAGAGATTTGGGTGGGAGAAGCCTCTACCCCTGTCCCCATTCTGTCCTGAACGAGGCCCTACTTCTGCCTGTAGGACCTATGCCATCATGCCTCTGCCTGTTGCATGAACTGACCACCTGCACTAACACTGACGGGATAGTATCCCTGCCTGGACGTTGCTGACCAAGTCCCTGCCTGCTGCCTGGACCAGTGCTATCCTGCTGTGTAGAACTGCGCTACTATTACAGGTAATCTTTCATTTACATTTTGTTCAGCATAATGTATTTTAGGGTGTAATTCTTGGTATGTGCATGCCAAGTGTCTCTGGAACACCTGACGGTGTTCCTTGCATGTTGGATCTCTGTATGTGGCCAGGCAGTAAAAAAGTCTCACACATGGGGTATCGTTTTACTCAGGAGGAGTAGCAGAATGTATTTTGGGGTGTCATTTTTGCTATGTACATGCTATGTGTTGGAAATATCTTATCAATGGACAACTTTGTGTAAAAAAATGCGTTTCCATTTTTTTTCCCACATGTTCCAAAAACTTCTGGAAAAAAATTAACCGTTCAAAAGACTCATTATGCCTCATAGATTATACGTTGGGGTGTTAGCTTTTCAAAATGGGGTCATTTTGTGGGTAATTCCATTGTCCTGGTGTTCCAGGGCCTTCAAAAGTGTAATAGGTAGTCAACTAGTTAGATGTGCAATTTATGCTCCTAAAACCCCTGATGGCGCTCCCTGCATTTTGGGCCTCTGTATGTGGCCAGGCAGTAAAAAAAGTCTCACACATGGGGTATCGTTCTACTCAGAAGGGGTATCGTTCTACTCAGGAGTAGCAGAATGTATTTTGGGGTGTCATTTTTGCTATGTACATGCTATGTGAGAGAAATAAGCTAATACAATGACAATTTTGAGAACATTTTGAAATAAAAAATAAAAATCTTAATTTTGCAAAGTATTGTGGGAAAAAAATACAACTTCAAATAACTCACCATGCCTCTTAATAAATACCTTGGAATGTCTACTTTCCAAAAAGGGGTTATTTGGGGGGCATTTGTACTTTCTTGGCTTGTTAGGGTCTCAAGAAATGAGATAGGCCTTCAGTACATCGGGTGTGATCAGATGTGATAATTTTTTATGATTTGCACTATAGCTTGTAGACTCTAAAACTTTCACACAGACCAAATAATTTCCAAAAAATGTGGGTTATTTTTATCAAAGACATGTAGCAGTATAAATTGTGGCCAAAATGTATGAAGAAATATTAATAATTTGCAAAATTTTATCACAGAAACTAAGAAAAAAACATTTTTTTTCAAAATTTTCGGTCTTTTTTCATTAATAGCGCAAAAAATAAAAAACCCAGAGGTGATCAAATACCACCAAAAGAAAGCTCTATTTGTATGAAAAAAAGGACAAAAAAATCATTTGGGTACAGTGTTGCATGACTGAGTAATTGTCATTCAAAGTGTGAGAGTGCTGAAAGCTGAAAATTGCTCTGGGCAGGAGGGGTGTTTAAGTGCCCAGTATGGAAGTGGTTAAGTAAATTGTACACTATACTTTTAAGGTTATGAACCAATTAATCGATTATTCGTAACAATCGGCCAACTAATCGATTATGTAAATAATCGTTAGTTGCAGCCCTAGTACAGACACAAGCCCCCCCCCTCAGTATAACTCCCAGTACTAGGAGGCATTATACAACCTCAATGAAGACTAAAATACCAACCAACCTGACACCAACAAAATAAAAGCATTCCTAGACAATGTCACTCTAACCTCCATTGATTGCAGGTCTTTAGACCAACTTAATAAACCAATTTCCAGTGAAGAAACTATAAAAATCATAACTACCCAAAAATAAAGCACCAGGAGCTGATGGCCTATCGGGAGATTGAGCTTTCAATGATACATTAACTCCATACCTGACCAAAATGTTTAACCAAGCTGCAAATTCACAAACCTTTTCCAAAGAACTTCTAGAGGCCATAATAACATTACTAAAAGCAGGAAAAAGACCCTACATCTCACTTGAATTATAGACCCATATCTTTGTTAAACTCCGATCTTAAAATATATGCGAAAATATTGGCCAATAGATTCGTTAACATAAACCCTCATTAATTAAACCTGACCAAGTAGGCTTTGTCAAAAGGTAGACAAGCTCCCGATAGCACCAGAAGAATGTTAAATATCAATCGAATACACAATGATCGAATGCCTTCTCTTCTCCTAACAGACACTGAAAAAGCATTCGATAGGAAGCATTGGGAATTTATTTCAAGAACTATTTAAATTTGGATTCCAAGGCTTTATTCACCCTGCCATTATATACACATCCCACTGCAAAGGTTTTCTCGTCGGGTATATTATCCAGAAAATTGTCCTTAAAGGGGAGCTCCACCCACAATTTCACTTTTTAAATATAAATACCCCTGTAATACACAAGCTTAATGTATTCTAGTAAAGTTAGTCTGTAAACTAAGGTCCGTTTTGTTAGGTTGTTGGAGCATTTAAATAGTTTATAATCTAGAAATAGACCGTGGCCATCTTAAGTGTGGGCATCATGAAGCCAGACTGTATGACTTCCTGGATTTCAGCTTTGCATATCTCGCACATGCTCAGTGCACAAGCAATGTAATAGGTTTCAGTCAGGTTTGCAAGGACTACTGGGAAACATGATGCCTATCCCAGAAACCCTTGCAAATAGCCTAGGCAAATAAGGAGGAGGAAGTAATGAAGGACTACAAAATAAAGGTATTTACAAGCAACAAATTAAATAAAAATTGTCCATTCTGAACACTGAGATTAGAGCATGCAGCACAGACAAACATAAAAAAATGGGTGGAACTCCACTTTAACCAACCGAACCAGACAGGGATGTCCTCTATCCTCACCAATATTCTCCCTAGCGATAGAACCTCTAGCGAAATATACACGTTCTTTGCCAGGTATAAAAAGGTATTACCATTGGCCAAGATGAACATAAATTAGGATTATTTGCGGATGACCTTATACTGACACTATCAAAACCTGAATTATCTTCATCATCAGTAATTACAGCTCTAGAAAAAATTTAAGGAGGTGTCATACTACAAAATCAACCAAAACAAAGGTTATATCCTCCCTATGAATATACCCAACATAAGAATTAGCAACCTTAGTACTAAACACAGATTTAATTGGAACAAGACCTCATTAACATATTTAGGAATACAACTCGCATCACAGCCAACAAAAATATATGATGTAAGCTTTCCTCCCCTACTAGAACAAATTAACAAAGACCTAATAAATATACAGAAAAGCCATTTATCTTGGGTCGGTACATTAGCCGTATTCAAGATGAAAACTCTACCCAAAATTCTATACTATTTTAGATGTCTTCCTGTCCCAATATCTGCCTAATTCTTCACACAAACAATAAACTTAAACAATTTATATGGAACAAAAAGAAACCAAGGGTTGCATTCTCAATTCTAACCACCAATAAAACTCATGGAGGTATGAATTTACCAGGCATTAGGAACTATTATTATTATGCATCCATATTAGACCAGATGAAGTATTGGTTCTCCCCCAGAAAGATAAACTTTGGCTGAACATAGAACAAGAATCCTCTAAAAACTATGACTTGTATGCTCTAGCAATAGCCAACGCCATTCTTCCTAAAGTAGCCAATCCCAATCTACTTGGTATTAAAGCTACAATATTTGCTTGGAAACACACGCTTTCTAAAAGTAGACGATTCGAAAAAAAATCCGAAATACGTCTCCCTACAGAAGTTATCAACTACTGTAGAATTCGGGGTTATCGGTAGAAAATTGGATCAAACAGGGTAACCAACTACATGTACATTTACCCTTGACAATGCCTGCCTGACTATGACTAGAGCTAGTATCGTACTCCTCTTGAAGCCTGGTAAGGATCCACTGGACCCGGGTTTCTACAGACCGATATCGCTCTTACAGAGCGATATTAAAATCCTAGCAAAGGTCCTGGCTCTGCGACTCAACAGGGTCATTTCCTCTATTATTCACTCAGAACAGTCAGGCTTTATGCCCCAAAAGTCCACGGACATAAATCTCCGGAGACTTTACTTAAATATCCAGACGCAGTCAGAAACCATGGAGAATAGGGCCTTGCTGTCCCTGGACACCCACAAAGCGTTTGACAGTATAGAATGGGGGTACCTCTGGGCTGTCATGGGCAGATTTGGCTTTGGTGAAAAGTTTGTCATGGGTGCGGTTGCTATACTGTTCGCCCAGGGCGGTCAGAGAGGCGGGACACATTTCTGAATCTTTTACCCTGCATAGGGGCACTCGGCAAGGGTGCCGATGTCCCCGCTCCTTTTCGCCATCGAGCCTATGGCGGCCTTGATTAGGGCAAACCAAAGGGTTCCAAAGGGTTCAACTACGGAGGGATTCAGGAGAAGCTTATGCTCTACGCTGATGACACCATACTGCTTCTGGGAGACATGGAGGACTCCCTGAAGGAGGCGATGGCAGTGGTCGGCAGGTTTGGGACCTACTCAGGTCTCGTCATTAACTGGACCAAGTCCTCACTTCTGCGGTTAGACGCGGCCCAGAGCGGCGGGGAGCGGTCGATACACAGGGTGCCACTGTCTACTTGTATCAAATATCTAGGGGTCTGGATTACTCCGGAACCGCAAGATTTTTTGATGCTCAACCTGACCCCATTGTTAAATAGAATTAGAGATAGAGTCAAAGAATGGTCGCGCCTTAAGATGTCCCTGGTGGGCAGGGTTAATCTCATAAAAATGATTTTTATGCCTCAGATCTTATATTTTCTTCACAACACAACCATGGTTATCCCTCTAAAACTGTTCAAGATCATTAACTCTCCTTTTAGATCCTTTATTTGGCTGACTAAACCCCCCAGGGTTAGACTGGAGCAGCTACAGAAGCCCAAGTCGGAGGGGGGCCTTGCCCTCCCTAACCCTTGGGTGTACTATCTGGCAGCTCAGGCACAGCACATTGCCCGGGCGATGCAGGAGGGATTGGGACTGGGGGAGGATGGAGAGTAGTCTGACCCCATTAGGGCCCTAATGTGCCATGTCACCGGCCTCGATAGTGTGCCCACAGGTATGGAAGCTCTGGCGTATGCGAAATCCAATAGACGTTTCCCCACTTATGTTCTGATGCAAACAATTTGGAATAAACTTAAACTACAGGGAGTGGAGGGATTCACCGAGTACAGTCCGATCTGGGCCAATGGGTATTACAGGGAGTTGCTCTCGTTGGATTGTGGTGGGCAGTGGGGGAGGTGCGGAGTCACACACTTGACACATATAAATGTTGGGTAGACCGATTCCCTTCCCGGAGCTGAGGGAGCGATTTCACCTCCCGCAGTCAATGCTCTTTTATTATAGACAGTTGCAACATGCAGTGAGGGCGCAGTCAGGGGGGAACCTTTGAATTCTCTCACAGGCGCCAATATTTAAATATATGGCTGGAGTTTCCCAGTTTCAGGGATTCATTTCTAGAGCTTATTCCATGATTCTTAGCATATTCCTGGAGGGATTTCCCCCTTGCGGCTTCAAGTAGGTGGGAAAGAGATATAGTTTGAGGATGAACAGTGGGAGGAGGCGCTCCAGGGGGTACAACTTTGTTCCTTAAATGTGGCCCAGCGGCTCTCACAACTCTACATTCTCCTTAGAGTACATTATACGCCCGATAGGTTGTGTAAAATGGGGTTGAGATCGGATTCTAATTGCTCCCGATGCGCGAGAGATCATGGGGACCCTAATCCATCTGCTATGGAGGTGCCCCAAGTTACACCTATATTGGACAGGGGTTTTAGCCACAGTTAACATACTGTTTCAGACTACCATACCTACAGACCCGAAACCATGCATATTAGGAATCTTAGATGACATCCCCATGGATGATAATTCTAAACAGGCCATAACTAGGGCCCTGTTTCAGGCCCGCAAGTTTATTCTGAGGCATTGGAAGGCTACTGAGCCACACACAGTGAGGGAATGGATTACCCAAATGGGTGACACCATCCGCTTGGAGAAATCTATATATCAGCATAGGGGTCGGCCGGGGAAGTTTCACAGACTGTGGACACCTTGGCCTGTCTCCGGTTGATCTGGTGATGGATGACTGTTGAGGTAGAGGGTGGGTGAGCGGAGAAGGTGACCTTCATGTGGAGTACGTGACTTATTGTGGTGCGGGCTTATACAATGAATATCCCCGGAGAAAGTGAGACCTGTCTTTGTTTTCTACGTGGTGATGGGTGCTAGCAGTACTGCCACCTGCAGATTGCGTTGACTGACTGAATGTGTGACCAGTATAGAAGCTGTGTAACTTTTCCCCCTTTTTAATTTTTCCTGCGATATCAGTTTTTTTTTCTCTTTTTTTTTTATCTCTTATATGTTCAGACTTTGTTTTGTATTTTTTTTACTTTGTTTCTTCTCAATAAGTTTCCCTGAGTTGAGGTAAGAGGGAGAAAGAATTGGTTGTGATATGGTACAGCACTATGTATGACAATGTCAATTATTTTGTTTGGGTACAGTATACCTCGCTCAGTAACCTTTTGTGCGAAAAGAGAAATGTGTTAGGATAAAGCCTGTACCCAATATTCTTTTTGCTGCACAATGTAATGTTTATAATCTTGTATGGTTCTTTTTTTCAAAAAAAAACCCTTACTGATTTTAAAATTTACCCTTGAATTACAAAAGGGTCATCTTGAGTAAGCTTGGAAAGTGTAAACGATTGAAAGATTTCAACCCTGACAACAAGATAGAATTACCATCAATAATTAGAGAATGTTTATCCCACCAAAAAGACAAGATTAAGAAAGGAATTTCCTTTTTTTTTTTTTTTAATTACATACTATCCTCCCAACCAAACAAAAACGTCCACCTGTTGAAATGGGAAAGACTTAAACCAAAACGTATTTTGGGACCAATAAAAATCATTCCAAATAATCAACAAAGCATCGTCATGTATCGAACACTGGGATAATGCCCAAAAAATAGCTAACAGGTGGCATCTAAACCCTTAATTATCCAAAATCCATCCATCCACATCCGACATTTGTTGGAGGTGTAATGAGCAAACTGGAAATCTTGTGCACACCCTCTGGAGTTGTAAAACCCCAAAGAGCTTTTTAAACTCAGTCTCATCCTTCATAGGGGACATTAAAGGAAACCTTTCCAAGCTTACTCCTGCTGTACCCTTTTAGGAATCGACCTTGAGAAATACCCTACCAAGCATAGAACTATTGTAGTCCACATTTTGATAGCCTCAAGACGCACAGTTCCTAAACTAAAGAAATCAACCAAAGCACCCAATCTACCGTATCTACTGTCATAACCAGACTGAATACCCAAGAACAATTTGAATTAATGCTGGCTTACAAAAAACACTCCACCACCTATAGTAGAAAATGGAAAAGGGTGTCTTCACTGATGCCTTTATCACCAAGGCTTGTTTCCACAACAACCCAAAAGTTTCAAAATCCAATTGTCGTTGGGACAGAAAGTGAGGTCAAGTCTTCTGAACAGGGGCAGACAGCAAAACAAACATTACAGATTTGTTAACCCTTCACTATGCTATCCAAAAAGTTTAAAAATTGTTTTTTGTTGGCTGGTGCTACACATATGTAACAGAATACATATTGGCTTAAATTTATTAAAAAATGTGTTTGACTTTTTTTGATACGCATTAAAGCAGGAAAAAAAAAAAAAAAATCTTCAAAATTGGCGTTTTTTTTTTGTGCTTTAAAAAAAAAAAATGCAGTGGTGTTCAAAAACTACCAAAAGAAAGCTCTACTTGACCACTTGGGGGGGGTGGGGAGATAGGATTTTTGTACTCACCGTACAAATTCCTTTTCTCTGTAGTTCATGGACGGACACAGCAGAATCACTTGACAATAGGGTATTTCCCTTCTAACAGGAGAGGACTAGGCAGAAAATATTGTTAAAGTGTTAAATAGGGCTGCAACTAACGATTATTTTTATAATCGATTAGTTGGCCGATTGATCGGATAATAGCCTTAAAAAAAAATTGCATCCGTTTATTTTTTTTGGGCCAATTTGTTGTTGGGCAGATTACAAAACACAAATTGCCGCAAAAACACATTCCATGCTTTTCTGCAGGTTCTCCATTGAACCAAAAAAAAATGGCACCGTTTTGTGTTTAAAAAGTCCTTGCCCTTTCCAAATACGCAGCAGCTGAAAAAAAAAATCATGGCTGTGAACGTGTCCCATAGGAAAACATGTAAATGAACTGTAGTGTGTTTCTGCAAAAAGCACAGGTGTGACCCGGGCCTGAGATGTTTAGTAACATAATGGGGGTAAAAAAAGTACAAAGAGCAAATAATCGCTACTGTAGGGGGTTCATTTTTTACTGTGGGACAGTGAAAGTAATATTTACAGTAGCGATTTGCTTTTTTGTACTATAAAAGGGCTAATTTTAGTTGTTTTAACCCCATTATGTTACTGGCCGATTAATCGATTAATTTCATAATCAATTAGTTGTCGATTAATGGATTAGTTGTTTCGGCCCTAGTGTTAATACAACCTTAAACTGTACATTTCGTCAAAAAGCAGTACAAACAAAAAGGAGGGGTGGGTGCTGTGTCCGTCCATGAACTACAGAGAAAAGGATTTTACGGCCACTACAAAAATCCTATTTTCTCTTGTGTTCATGGACGGACACAGCAGAATCACTTGACAATAGGGACGTCCCCAAGCAGTGTCAGAAAAACGAGGGAAGGGAACAGCAATCAAAATAAACTTCACCCCAAAGATAAAAAATGGGGGAGGTTGGGACTTTATATGAGATGCAATTTTAGCAATATGCAATTAAATATAAACATGGAAAAAAAAATGTTACCATGTGGCCAGGCTCAAAGTTGTCAACCAAAAAGCACTAAACCAAATTTATCTGTCTAACTGATGTAAGTAAAAACAGAGATTTAGTTGCAAGCATTTGCAAATACCTGGGAAGCTGCAGCGCCTGCGACACGGCACTCTGTGTAGCTGCAGTCCTAACTATGAATTTAAGGTCTCCTGAAAGAGAGCCCAGGTGTGCTAATCAATAGGCAGAGGACAGGTGATATCCTAAAGCCCGCCCCTACCTATAGTTGGTATGGCAAAAGAGAGCACTGGAAAACAAAAGAAAAATAGGAGTGGAGCAAAAACCTTGCCCAACAAACCAATATACCACCAAACTAAAAGCAGACCAACTCAAACTGGGTCTGTCAGTAAAAAAATGACAATGCATAAATAAACTGATCGGTGGTAAATCTGTGCAGGCACTCCATTCCACTCCTAAATCGCATCTCCATCCCTGAATAATGTTCAAAAAGAGGGGGGATAGGGGGGATATCTCAAAGATAACCAGAGCTCCTCAACAGAGGAGATGCAAACTTACACGGCTGCCTGCTAAACCTTGCGGCCGAAACTAGCATCCTAAGATGCACTCACATCAACCTTGTCGAATTTTGTGAAAGTGTGAACGGATGACAAAGTCGCTGTCTTACACACCTGGGAGACAGACACCTGATGTCGGAAAGCCCAGGAGGCACCTATTGCCCGGGTAGAATGCACCGCGATAGAAAAAGGAGGTGTCCGTCCATGTATGGCATAGGCCTGAAGTACGACCTGTTTAAACCACCTAGAGATGGTGTTCGATGAGACCGCCATACCCTTCTTAGGACCAGCCGAGACAAACAGTGAGTCCGACTTCCGGAACAAAGCCGTAGTATACAGGTACACCCGCAGAGCTCTGACCACATCCAAGGAAAGTAAAGCAACCTCTTTTGGATGCAATCGTCGAGGGCACAAGGACGGAAGTCCTCATTGAGCACAGAGCACAGCACTAAAAACGTTCACCAGGACCCCCACAGGTGCAACCCCTAGGAGAGTGGACCAGCCCGGAGTCCCCCTCCCCCAGGTGAGGAAAGGATTGCAGCAGGCCCTTAGAGGCATAAGGAGGAGTTATGGGAGGGAGAAAATAAAGGCTGGGTGAAAGGGACACCCGATCGACCTCCCAAGAAATCCCCCCCGAGGCGGGGGGGGGGTGGACACATACTTACCAATCCTGCGAATAATCTTTGCTGGAAGCATCCCATCACAGACCCACACCTAGAGCAGTACGGAGGTAGCTGTAGGCACGGCACACTGTTACTGAGACAGTAATTAGCCCGGTCATATTTGCGCCCCAGAGCACGAAGCTCACCGGCCACCCCTGGAGCAAATGGGGCATGTCGTCTGCTGTGTCCGTCCATGAACACAAGAGAAAGGGGTTCAATCGCATTAACTGAAAATTTCTGTTTCACCCTCTTTGTCAAAGCAATCTCGGTGAGAATTTGCTTTGACAAAATAACAGTACTTTACACCTTGGCCTCTGCTCCGGTTCAGACCAATGGCTCTGTCCTCCCACTTTAACATCTACAATGGGATGCACCAGGGCTGCGCTATCTCCCATTCTATATGCCATTATGAAACATCTGGCAAGAGTTATATATGTAATAACACTTCTATTCAGGGAATTACTCTGCGGGGTGTAGAGTACAAAACTGCACTGTACGCGAATGACCTTTTGCCCTATATACCACTTTACCCAAGATTTGCATCCCTTCCATCCTTAACCACTTAAGCCCAAGCCCGTTTTTCAGACTGTGTTAACACCCCAAACATATAGAACCCCCAAACATATAATATATATATTTTAACACCCTAGAGTCATTGCAATACTTTTTGTCACACCGTATTTGCGAAGCAGTCTTACAAGCGCACTTTTAAAGGACAAAAGCGACATTTAAAAAATTCTACAGGTTGCATGTTTTGCAGGCGATACCTCTCACATGTGTGGTTTGAACACCGTTTCCATATGTGGGCGCTGCTCACGTATGCGTTCGCTTCTGCACGTGAGCTCGTCGGGACGGGGCACACATTATATATATATATATATTTTTTTTTTTAATATGTAAAAAAAAAAAAAAAAAAAAAACATCCCTTGTAATAGGAAAAGAGTGACAGGTCCTCTTAAATATGAGATCTGGGGTCAAAAAGACCCGAGATCTCATATTTAGACTAAAATGCAAAAAAAACAAAAAAAAAAAAAAACCTGTCAATTGAAAAAATGACAAAAATAAAATTGTCTCTTTAAGACATATGGGTGGAAGTGACGTTTTAACGTCGCTTCCGCCCTGATAAGGTATGGATACGAGTGGGGGCCATCTTACCCACACTCTTATCCATGCCTAGCACGAGAGAGGAGCCGGTCGCCTCCTCCGCAGGCTCTGGTAAGCGGGGAAGGGTGCGCCCCTCTCCCGCCGCCTATAACGGTGATATTGCTGCGAATTCGCCGCAGAGACCACCATTATCGTTTACAGGGCCGCCGCCTGAAGAGACGGATACCTCAGTTGTGGCACCGAGATATCAAAGTAAGGACGTATATAGTCGTGCAGCGGTCCTCAAGTGGTTAAAGTAGAAATATAAGCAAAACTTGTTTTACATTTTGGATAAAGTAGGGGATGGTTAAATAACCCAGATTTTTATTTTTGCCGAGATTTCTCTTCACTCCCCTAGCCAAACAGGAAGTGAAAGTCTAATAGAGAGAGGGGAAATCTCCCCAACAGGGACACAGACTGCAATAAAAACCTGACCAGTGTTCTAATCGTTCTGCACCATATCCAGAACTAAAGAAACATTTTTGCCTTTATACTTCAAAGAATTCACTACCTTTGGCCGGCTTAACAATTTTAAAGTTAACTCGACAAAAATTGGAAATATTCTTTACTTGAAATTGAAGTCTCATCTCAAGACGTAAATTTCTCTTTCAGCATGAAATATTGGGAGGTAAAATCCCTACAACACACTCGCCCCTTTGTGAATTGAATTATGCCCCTCTGTTACTGCGTCCCAAAATCATGTGCTTTGCTTTCTTTGTCTTGGTTGGGCTATAATAATGCCATTAAAATGGATGCTCTGCCAAAATATTTATGTCTATTCCAAACACTTCCTATCAGATTACCACAATCTTAAAAAATTAGGCACCCATGTCTCACCTTGGTAGCCAACTTCTAAGCCCCCCGAAATCACTTGAAGGTATGGGTCGACCAGACTTCAAGCATTATCACAAAGTTGCCTTATATTCTTGCATCTTGGACTGGTTCCATCCGCTCAATAAGTAATTAACTCCCCTCTGTTCCAACCTAAGGCTGCTCTCTTGATTTTCCTTGGCAAGATAGGGTCCTACTCTCAACAACCGTGTTTTGTTGGTACTGTCCTGGATGATTGGCATAGTTATCTTCACTCTTTGCCTCATTCATCCTCACTCCCGGACCCACCCCCCAGTTTTTGGACAACCCTTCCTTCCCAATTGGTCTCCACTTTTTTGAACAGGGACAGATCCTTTTGGCGGCAAATCCAACATGTCCTCAATACTGGTTCCCTACTCTCTTTCTCAAAACTACAAATTATACGTAGCACCCGTAGAGGCCTCTGGTTCACATTCCTTCAAATGCAAAGCTCTCCCAGATCCCTACCAACAATAAAACTGCACCATTCTCTTACACCATTCAAGCAGTTGTGTAACTTCTTCATCCCAGACTCATACCATTTCTAAGATATAAACTATTTTACCTAGCCATGTCTTTTCAGGTCTCACCCCCCTACTTGGCCAACCAATTTCACTTGATGAGTGGAGACAGATTTTCGTTAACACAAACTACTGATTCCGCTACCAAAGAACATAATTTCTAGTTATTTTCAGGATGTCATCTCTTCCCCTCTAAATTGTATTGTATTTTTCCATCCCAATCCAATTCCTGCTGGTGTTGTCATGCATCTCCTAGAACTCTTCTTCAGGTTTGGTGGGCACGCCCACCTGTCCAAAAACTTTTGTATTATGCAATTCGCCTGTATAATTTACATGCCCAAAAATTGGTTCCAAGTTCCTCTCAATAATCCCTCTTAACCACTTAAGCCCCAGGCCAATATGCAGCTAAAGGACCAAAGGTGTTTTTACAATTTGGCACTGCGCTGCTTAAACTGGTAATTGCACGGTCATGCAATGTTGTACCGAAACAAAATTTGCGTCCTTTTCTTCCCACAAATAGAGCTTTCTTTTGATGGTATTTGATTGCGTCTGCGATTTTTATTTTTTGCGATATAATGGAAAAAGTCCGTAAATTGTAAAAAATATCGAATAAACTAAATTTTAGTCAAACATTTAGGCCAAAATGTATTCAGCCATAAGCGTATATTTATTGGTTTCCGCAAAAGTTAGAGAGTCTACAAACGAGGGTACATTTTCTGGAATTTACACAGCTTATAACTAGGGCGGTTATCAAGGGGTTAAACCTTTATTTAGGGGGGGTGGGGGGCTACCCTGGGCCTAAAGCTAACTGCCCTAACACTTTTTTCTGTCACAAATGACACAATGCAGTGATCAGAAAATAAATGATCACTGCAATCAGTGACACTGACAGGGGGCTGGGAGGGGTGACTGGGGGGGTTGTGTGCCTATGTGTGACTGTGTCAGTGTACTGTTAAGTGCAACTCACAGTTCTGATGTCTTCTCTCTCCTCAGCGTCGGTCAAAAAGACCGCCACGAGGAGAGATGACATCACTTCCCCCTGCCTGTGTTTACACTTACACAAGCAGGGCGGGCAGAGGCGGCAGATGATTCGCTGGGAGCGATCGCGAGGGGGTGGCTAGAAACGAATAGCTGCCCCCTCATCCCGGATCGCTCCCAGACGATTACCGACCGCCGCATGTACCGGGGGGGTCCCGATCGGCCCCCCCGACCCACGTCTAGGCAGGGACGTAACGGCACGTCTATCTGCCTGGACGTGCCATTCTGCCGACGTTTATTTACATGCAGTGGTCGTTAAGTGGTTAAGTCCTTCTACCTCAGTTGCCGTTTTGTGCCAAGGACTCGCCTACAACCTTAGCCAAAACTCCTTGCCTGGACCTCATTCATTTTACTACATATACCATATCTACCGCTTTTTAAGTGTTAGATGATACATTTAGGGTTCTCCCCCTTGTCACCCTTACGGCAGTTCGAGTCCCACTGCCGCACTTGTATTCTGCCTACTATCATTACTTTTCCTGCTCGTCTCTCTCCCTTCTCTTTCTATTAGCAATTTTCTCTGACCCATCGCCTACAGCAGTGGTCTCTAAACTTTCTCAACAAAGGGCCAGTCTACTGTCCTTCAGACTTAAGAGGGGTGGGACTATGCCCATGGGGAGTAAACAATGCCCCATTATTTCTAATAAGGGAGAAATGGTGCCCCATCGTTGGGGTTAGTGGAAGGAATTATGCCTCAAGGGTCAGATAAAAACCAGGGGTCACATCCGGGCCCCCAGTTTAAAGACCACTGGCCAAAATTAACAGAATGTTTTTATAAGCCAAAATCTTGATCTTTTACTTCTGTGTATATGCCATATTCTTATTCCACAATCATTTTTACACAGGAGCTCTCACTCTGACATTCGTGTCAAAACCTCACGTGCGGTGCGATCAATCAGGGATGCCCCAAAACCCTCCTTTATCATTGAGTAAGAGTACCGATACTTGGGAGAGGCGGGATGAGATGCAGTCAGAATGAGACACGGAACTGGTGGAACCCGTCATGCAGGGAGATGTCCTGCACAGCTCCTGTTTGGGAACTTCACTATGACAAGCCTGGATTTACACAGAAGTGGTGCTTCATGTGATTTGGACAGTATTCGAACCACATTTTTGCGCAAATTGCATTTTGCGGCCATTCATTTTGTAGTTTGCGTATCGAAGCATTTTTACGAGTACTCGTGAAAATGCTCTATCGGCACCAATACAGAGATCAGTGCATCCCTAGCGATCACTGTTCACATATGCTTGTGGGACCAATGTGCAAATCTGCATGTGAACACAAATTAAAATACGATTTAAAACAATTTTTTTAACTTGATTGGTATTACAAGGGATGATCACTATCCATTGAGATGGCATAGGCTGTCGCAGGTCCTCTTTATGGAAAGATCTGGTGCCCTTTTAGACCCCATTGCTCTTCTCTGCCCTCCAAAACCTCAGATCAAACAGATCAATTTGACTGAATGTTTACAAGCAGCTGCTGACTTGTAAGGCCAATAAATCAACCGAAACCTGAAGACACTAAATTCTTGAAGCTTCCGGTTTCCTACATCACAGAGTACGACCATCACAATTTTGTAATTATTTTATATTATCTTTTCATGTGACAACACTGAAGAAATTTCACTGACACCGTTATACAAGCTGTACACTCACTACTATACATTATAGCAATTTGCTGTCCTCTCAAAATAACACACCCATACAGCCAATAATGTCTAAACCGCTTGCAACAAAAGCAAGTACACCCCCAAGTGAAAATGTCCAAATTGGGTCCAACTAGCCATTTCCCTCCCCAGTATCAGTGTTACAAGGTCTCAGGTGTGAATGGGGAGCAGGTGTGTTAAATTTGGTATCGCTCTCACTTTCTCATACTCGTCACTGGAAGTTCAACATGGCACCTAATGGCAAAGAACTCTGAGGAGCTGAAAACAAATTGTTGCTCTACATAAAAATGGCATATAGGCCTTAAGAAGATTGCCAAGAGCCTGAAACCGAGCTGCATCATGGTGGCCAAAACCACACAGCGTTTTAACAGGACAGGTTCCACTCAAAACAGACCTTGCCATGGTCAACCAAAGCAGTTGAGTGCACGTGCTCAGCGTCCCATCCAGAGGTTGGCTTTGGGAAATGGAGGCATAAGCGCTGTCAGCATTTCTGCAGAGGTTGAGTTTACTGGAACCATGGCCTGTGGTCTGATGAGACCAAGACAAACTTATTTGATTCAGATGGTGTCAAGTGTGTGTGGCGGCAACCAGGTAAGGAGTAAAAAGACAAATGTGTCTTGCCTACAGTCAAGCATAGTGGTGAGAGAGTGTCATGGTCGGGGGCTGCATGAGTGCTACCAACACACTGGGGAGCTACAGTTCATTGAGGGAACCATGAATGCCAACATATACTGTGACATACTGAAGCAGAGCATGATCCCCTCCCTTGAGAGACTGGGCCGCAAGGCAGTATTCCAACATAACGACCCCAAACACACCTCCAAGATGACCACTGCCATTGTATAAAACCTGAGGGTAAAGGTGATGAACTGGCCAAGCATGTCTCCAGACCTAAACCCTATTGAGTATCTTGTGGGGGGCATCCTCAAAAACAGAGGGTGGAAAATGCACAAGGTCTCCAACATCCACCAGCTCTGTGATGTTATCCTGGAGGAGTGGAAGAGGACTCTCGCATGGAGCTTTACGGGTTGCCACTAGAGGGTACTGGAAAATTATGGTGGCCACACAAAATATTGACACTTTGGGCCCAATTTGGACATTTTCCCTTAGGGGTGTACTCATTGTTGCCAGCGGTTTAGACATTAATGGCTGTGTGTTGAGCTATTTTGAGCGGGCAGCAAATTTACACTGTTATACAAGCTGTACACTCACTACTTTACATTGTAGCAAAGTATAATTTTTTCAGTGTTGTCACATGAAAAGATATAATACAACATTTCCAAAAATGTGAGGGGGTATACTCTTGTGTGATATTGTATGCTGATGGGTATTGGTTAAACTCTTAGGACTTATTTATACCACAATCTCTGCATTCACTGTGTTCCTGCACATGCGTTTTAATTTATTTCCCATTCAAATTTTAAGTTAGCAGCTACAAAAACTGCAGCTGCTGACTTTTAAACATATTGACACTTAACTGTCCAGGGAGCCCACAATGTCAGCATCCTAGGCAATCTTCAGATTGGGTGCAGCCGCCGCCATGCCCGTTAAGGGAACCCAACGGGGAAGCCTTTTGGCCTCACAGCCGGTTCCCTACTGCGCATGTGCATAGTGTGCTGTGCCAATTGGTTCGGCGGCGAGGGAAGGAGGAGGAGGGGCTCAAACTTTCGAGACACAGGGCCGCGTCCTTATCTCCCAGAAGTGGGGAATGGTACCTGTCAGAAACTACTGTTGAGGTTTTAGAACACCAGAAGATGCTAGTTTACTTACCGCCGACTCATGACTTATCCCTGGCTGCAACCAAAGAGGAAAACAAAAGTGCCTGAGTATGAAACCCTTTTTGTTAATCACAGCCAGCATAGAAAAAAGAAAAGAGCGCACAGGCTCCCTTTGTGTGGTAAAACAATTAAAAGTTACACTGACAAAATTCCTTATGACAGGATCCTCCACTGCTTGTGCGTCGCTGAGCACCTTTGTATGCTGCCATCGAGAGGACACTTCAGGCTCCAGCTCCTCTAACCGAGCACATACTCGGCTAGCAGAGACTACCTGCCGCTGTCCTCCCCTCCCATGTGCACAGAGTTGGCTCTGC
Organism: Rana temporaria; assembly: GCF_905171775.1. NCBI lineage: Eukaryota > Metazoa > Chordata > Amphibia > Anura > Ranidae > Rana > Rana temporaria. The sequence continues at coordinate 282,333,129 of NC_053491.1, read as the reverse complement.
CGACAGCTGAGAGCACCCGCCCACGCTCCGGGTCTTGATACCCATCAGCCAGGGTTGAGTGAGTGCTAGGAAAGCATGTGCTCTGCTAGAGGAGCTGCAACTCCAGCTGTAGTGTCATAGTGACAGCAGCATACAGAGGATCTCAGCGACATACATAAGCAGATGATGTGACTGTCACAGGTGGACTTTTGCGAATGTAACTTGTAATTGGTTTTACCACACAAAGGGTTGCCGTCCTAGGAGCCTGTGAACTCTGTCTATGCTGGCTGTCATTAACAAAATAGGACTGAATGCCAAGGCACTTTTCCCATTTGGTTGCAGCCAGGGAGGAGTCCAGAGTAAAAAAGCAGCTGCCCCAGACCATACTGCTACTATTGGATGGAAGGAGGGGCCTGAGACTTCTAGCCTGTAAAGAAATAGGATTCTTGTGGACTGTCCCAAGACTCTGGCTCCATGGGCGGATCAGACCGCTAGTCTTGGCCTCACTGGTCCACCCACTAGAGCAAGCAGGGATTGCTTCACTTCCTACTCGCTGTAGAAAGAACTGCAGCGGGGCTGTGTCAAGACCAGTGGCTGCTGAAGTACAAGGCAAAGCAGCCACCGATCTTGCAAAACAAAAAAAGAGAAATAACCCTTTCATTTAAAAATGCCTTGGCAATATCATAGAAACTAGAGTGCCAACCGAAAAATTGACTGTTTTAGGAAGGTATAAAAAACAGGATAAAAAGTAAAGAAAAGTCCTGCTATAACTACTTAAGGACCTTGCCTGTTTTTAAGACTCAGTGTTTACAAGTTTAAAACAGTTTTTTTTTTTTTGCTAGAAAATAACTTGGAACCCCCAAACATTACACATTTTTTTTCTAACGCCCTAGAAAATAAAATGGCCGTCATCGCCATACTTTCAAAAAAATCAAATAGTGGTGTTGTCCTCCCTCATGAAATAACATATAAACCTAGATATATGAATGCAGAGAGAATAAATTATATAAAATTATATAAATATATAAAGTGCTGCTGTGCTGCAAAGTGACTTCAGGTGCAACGCTATAAAGTGCAATGATGATAAATATTCAAAAATTTATAATAATTGGAATAAAAACAATGCATGTAGAATTAGAAACAAATGGAAATAAAGTCCATTGTGAGTGTAGCAAAAGGTGCTAAAGTGCTGGCGAATCTCAGAAGGGGAAAATCAATTCCTCTGGATCCAGGGTGCAGAGTGTAGTGTTGCTGGCGCCCTAACAGGTGGCACTGTGACTTCTGTGAGAGGTGTCTCTTTGGTGTAAGTAACACCCGTGGGTGTACTACCTTCTTACTGCTGTAAGGTAAGCAGCATTAAAAGATATGGTGGAATGCTAGGTCATTCGAAGTGGGGGAGGGGATTCCTTCCTTCTCCAGCGTTTACAGTAATGTGTGGATGCGGGGGGCCACTAGGGTGCTCGAATATGGATGGAGAAATAAGAGAATACAGAGCCTCTTGGTGTAGTACCGTTTGGCGTTTTAAAATTAACAGTTTATTTAGATAAAAAGGGTACTCACATTTCAAAAGATGTAAAGTGCATTGCATAAAAACGAGCAGCGAGCTCGGGACCTTGTTGCGTCACTTCCGGTGTCCGTATGCATACGGACACCGGAAGTGACGCAACAAACCAACACACTAACCTTTTCGTTTTAAGAAACAAATCTTAAATTCCTACCTGCCATAAAGTATTTTTCTTTGGAGATTCATCTTCATTTTGATCATCCATTACTGAAGTGTTCTAAGGAAAAAGAAAAGGATTATTCGTTTGTACTAATTATGCTATAAAATTTAAATCTCTGCATGCAAAGCGAATTACTTATGCAAAGCTCTCAAATACCGTTCCATTCTAAATGACCACATTTAAAACTAGTCATGCCATCTATAGGATCAATCTATTTAAAATTACAATCATGCATCGCATACTCTTATAGGACAGATCTGGTTCACTCTTAGTAAGGCAATGCATATACATGCCAGAAGGTGCTCTCCCATTTCAGCCTCTACGACACATTATTAGCTGAGGTCGCCAACCCATGTACCGCAATCTACCAGTCGATCACAGTCAGATGAATGGTAAATCGCCTGGGCTTGCTGACCTGCCACCACATGCCCTGGATGAAGGTGCAGGGAAAGCACAGGGAGTACTTCCAGGCAAATGGTGCCAGCCGCAGAGGAAGCAGAGCCATGGCAACAGCAGTTCCGTGGAGGCATCGGCCAGCCACATAAGGTGATGCATCTTCTAAAGTTCTGTCAGGAATGCCAGGTGGATTGATACCAACACCACACTGCCCCTTATTCCTGGTAGCCACGGGATCTACAACATGATGCAGCATTGCATAAAACAGCTATTGTGCCCATGTAGATGCAGTTGTGCCTTTATTAGGGGCACAACAGCCTCTTTAAGAGAGGAATAATTATTACGCTGTACTCACACTGATGCGCTGCAGGTGCAGCATACCAACCCAGCTTTCCTGTAGGTTACCTGCGCTTTAACAATAGCCTTCTATTTTATCCTGCATGTTTGGTGCGCTTTATGAAAGCAGGTCAAAACTTCTAAAATGCCTTACTAGGTTTACCTCATTAACAAGACCCTGTTCCCAGTGATCTTTGAGTTCTCCCATGTTGTTTAGGTGGATCTCTACCTCTCACAGATTGCCTTCCCCTGGTGGTAGTAGTTACTAAGTTCTAAGTTCTAGACAGTTTTTTGCTCTTAGGTTAATCAGTATAAAAATCCAGGAGTGGTTAACACTTTAGTTTACATAGTTGTCAAAGTTGAATAGTCACCAATACATCTGTGTGCGTTTCTAACAATTCCTGTATCCCTATACAGTACTCCTTCCTGACATCACTGCGCAAGCAGGTTACACATCTTTACTGCTCTAACAGTATATTTAAAAAAAAAAAAAAAAAAAAGACACATACGCAGTTTAAGATTGAACCACCTTTCATCCAAGTTCATTGTTTGGGCATGCATCTTCTTTAGAGATCTGCCAATAAAATGTTTTTTTTGTCAAAAGATAGTCACCATTTAAAAATTTGTACACCGCCATCACATCCCCTCTGAAGTGACTATTCTCCAGGGAGAAGAACACATTTTTGTAATCGTTGCTCATAACCGAGGTTCTCCACATATGGTGGTAAGAGTAGCCCACAGTAAGAGCTGTGCCAATGTGGAATAATCACTCTAGAACTAGCTTTGGCCAGCTCAGACAGGTCCACCCGTCTGGATTTCACGGACAGGATCGTATCAGATATCGGCGGATGTCAAAAAACAGGTCGCCGCTGACATCCACGGCTCCACAGGGGTGAATGGAGCATCCAATCAAGTCCCCCTGAAAATCCAACAGGCGGACCAGATCGGAAAGCCTGTGTGAAAGGGGCCTTAATGTGGCCTATAAACTGTACCACTCAACTGAAAAACGAACTGAAATCTTTTGCGGGGGGGGGGGGGGGGGGGGGTTTTAAGTAAAAATAAAAATAAAAAAATAATGTGATTGCGTAAGTGTGCACACCCTCTAACTGGGGATGTAGCTATGTTCAGAATTAAGCAATCACATTCAAACTTTTCGACCGACTTTATTCTACATCAGCACTTCGAAGAGGAATATCGTGATATAGCAGCAGATAGCTACAATAACCCCCGGTATCATCATCTTTAGCGGGCGGTCCCTCTTTCAGATAAAAGTGGTCTCTGCAGCGGTTTCACTCTTGCTGCACTCTGATGGTCTCCACCAGTAGTAGCGGAGACAATCAAGTTCCCCCTCTTGCTTTGACTGGCTGCTGAGTGAGGGGAAAATGCCCCCCACCCAGCTCCATAGCATTGACTGGCATCACTTCCACCCAATGTTCTTAAAAGGCGATTTTTTTTTTCAAATTACTTATTGCATTTCAGTGTAAATAAGAGATCTGAGGTATTTTTGACCCCAAGATCTCATTTAAGGAGGTCCCGTCATGCTTTTTTACTCTACAAGGAATGTTTACATTCCTACAAAGAAGAGTGTAGCGCTAAATATAAGAAGGAGATATCCTGTGATGGATAGCATAGATAATATTCATTAAGTGATTAACACCACATGTGACCACGATAGTGCCAAAAAAAATAAAAAAAAAATAAAAGAAGGAGATGTTGCCACTTAGTTTGTCTATGGACAAAATATATACATAAGTCCAATAAACTCTTTTAAATAGTGACTGGAAAGATTGATAGAAGATCCACCACCAAAAGTCTCGAGGCTTACCGGACAGATTGAACCCAGGTAAGCATATACCCACTAGGTCAATCAAGCTTGTTAGAGGTCCCAAAACCATATAAGGGATAGCTTTAGATGTCACCTCGGATGTAAATGTCCTGAAGACCCGCATAGAAATTCACATCAAATTAATATAGAAGGCTCAGTGAAAAGGCTCCAATTCATATATGGGGTATCATATCATGGTGTCCATTCCATAAATATTAAAAAGGAAGAAGAAAAAAGAAGAGGCGCACATAGCGTAATTCTGAAAACTATTCCAAAGTATTTAATAAAATAAAAAAAGTACACTCACATTTGCAGTGATGCAAGAAGCGCTCAAAAAATTATAAAAAACAGTGGCTGAGCCTTCTATATTCATTTCATGTGAATTTCTATGCAGGTCTTCAGGACATTTACATCCGAGGTTACATCGAGACATCTAAAGCTATCCCTTATATGGTTGTGGGACCTTTAACAAGCTCGATTGACCTAGTGGGTATATGCTCACCTGGGTTCAATCTGTCCGGTAAGCCTTGAGACATTTCGTGGTGGATCAATCAATTTTTGCAGTCACTATTTGAAAGAGTTTATTGGACTTATGTATATATTTTGTTGGCACATATAGTTTGTCTATGGACATCTTTTTTTTTTTTGGCACTATCGTGTGGTGTTAATGACTTTTTAATTAATATTATCTACGATAAATATAAGGAGATATCCTGTGATGGATATCTCCTTATATTTAGCGCTACAATTTTCTTTGTATGTATGTTTTGCAATTTCTCTTGATCTATTTTTGCTGTGCTAGCTGCTGTTTTTCACTATTTTAGGTTTACATTCCTACTAATAAGAATAAAAAAGTAAACCAATAAAAAAAAAAAAAAATTCTGTTGAACAGATAAGAAAGGAGATTCAGGGGAAATGCATAGATTAGGCTGTAGTGATTCCATGGAGCTAGAGACACCATGGCTTCTGCCAGATGATTTCTGTCCCTGGAGACAAACCTGTCCAGCTTGTTGAATCTGGGAGGCCAGGAGGTCCACATACAACATCCAGATCCTGGATTACCTTTAAGTACAAGGACCATTCCCATCGGTCCAGGCACTGGAGGCTGAGGAAGTACAGCTGAGCACAGAATTCTTTACACTTCTCTTGCACAATAAATATTACTGTCCTACTCAATGCTGGTCCAAGGACCCTCCAGTTGGTGTATACAGAGAAGAACAACTAAACTGCCAAAAGCCACAGAATGTTTGATGGGAGACAAGATTCCCATCTCCCAATGTCCAAGCAGCCTGCACTAACCAAAGGTTTATAACTTCTCACCAGCTCAAGGGCTGGCATCAGTTGAGGATTTTACAAGATAGCAAAAAGGAAGAATTTTGCTAACCCCGGAGCTGAATTTTTGAATAACCAGGTCAGGGATAATTTGATATTTAGTGTGAGGCATATCAGTCATTTCATGGAACGGACTGACTTAACTCCCAATAATTGGATTTTGAGTTGTATGGGCCTGGAGTCGAAGGGGAAAAGTCTCAAAGGAACGCTACCATCAGCTTAAGATTTCTGATGCAGAATTGGAGAGTCAGGCGAGCACGGAGTTGGAAGTTTGGAGCTTAACTACTTAAGACCTGGACCAAAATGGCACTGCGTTGCTTTAACTGACAATTGCACGGTCGTGCGACGTGGCTCCCAAACAAAAATGGCGTATTTTTCCCCACAAATAGAGCTTTATGGTGGTATTAGATCACCTCTGCGGTTTTTATTTTTTGCGCTATAAACAAAAATAGAGCGACAAATTTGAAAAATGCAATATTTACTTGTTGCTATAATAAATATCCCCCAAAAATATATAAAAAAAAACAATTTTTTTCCTCAGTTTAGGCCGATACGTATTCTACCTATTTTTGGTAAAAAAAAAATTAAATAAAAAAATCGCAATAAGCGTTTATCGATTGGGTTGCGCAAAATGTATAGCATTTATATAATGGGGTTTAGTTTTATTGCATTTTTATAAAAAAAACTTTTTTTACTACTACTGCTACTACTACTACTAATGGCGGCGATCAGCGATTTTTTTAATGACTGCGACATTATGGCGGACACTTGGGAGTTAACCACAAGGGGTCAAGTGTGACCTCATCTGTGTTTCTAGCTGTAGGTGTGACGTCATTGATTGTGGTTCCCTATATCAGGGAACACACAATCGATGGCGGTGCCACAGTGAAGAACGGCGAAGCTGTGTTTACACACAGCTCTCCCCGTTCTTCAGCTCCGGGGACCGATCGCGGGACTCCAGCAGCAATCGGGTCCGCGGGTCCCACGATCACGGAGCTTCGGACCGGGTCGCGGGAACGCGCCCGCGACTGGGCATTTAACAATCACGTACAGGTACGTGACTGTGCCCAGCCGTGCCATTCTGCCGTCGTATATCGGCGTTAGGTGGTCCTTAAGTGGTCAAAATGTGTTTAGGACGAGACAGACACGAGGGGGTTGAGAGCAGAATTTTAGCTTGTAGCCCCTGTAAACAACCAAGCATCCAATATGCCTAAGGATTTGGATGCCTTGGAAGTTAAGGATTTGTGGATGGACTGTTTACCAAGTTTGAGCTTGGCTCCGAAGGTTGAGGCCAGAAAGCAATGATGTGAACCCTTCTTGGAGGTGGTAGAAGTCTTGCTCTCGCCACTGGTGACATTAAAAAGTGTATGCAGCGCAACACTGAAAAGACTGTCCCTCAAAGTGCATGTCCAGTATTTGAATCATGTAATTCTTTAAATACTCACTTGCAGGAAACGCATACAGGAAAGGAGACTTGAGATCCAACCACCCATTCACAGTTGCACAAGGCTGTAGAGGCATGAGCTCCAGATGATCAGTAACTAACAGATCAGTTTGAATGGCAAATGGATTCTTTCTGATAGCTTAATCAGTTTAGCAGACAAACATCACAACCAGGGCTTACCAAAGAGAACAAGGATTTTAAAAGCGCCTTCAATCCTGACTTAAAAGGGGCTGTAAAGCCTCATGGTTTTTCACCTTAATGCATTAAAAAGGTGAAAAACCTTCTGTAGTGCCGCAGCACCCCCCCCCCCCCATTTTACTTACCTGAAAGCTGTCATCTTCCATCTGGGAACAAGCACACCAGCTCTAGTTGGTCTCTTGTCCTGATTGGATAGATTGTTAGCAGAGCAGTCATTGGGTCCCGCTGCTGTCAATCAAATCTAATGACGTGGCGCCGGGCACGGGTCCTGCATTCTGTGTGAATTGACACAGATGCAGGACTTGGGAGCGCACCAGCAAAGGTGTCCACTTTAGGAGAGCCTTCTCCAACATGGACACTCAATGCGGGGAGAAGCCACCAGCACCACTGAGGGACCCCAGAAGAGGAGGACCAGGGCCACACAAACTGCACAGTGGAGGGAAGAGGGGAAGCTGCCAAGTCCACAGCAGGGGCAGCTTAAAGTGGTTGTACACACACTTTTTGGACCTCTACCCAATAGGTAAGCCTATAATAAGGCTTACCTATAGGTAGTGGAAAGGTAGTGGTAGTGGAAACTGCCAATACAAAATAGCTGCAAAGAGGGACCAAATTTATCTGGCAGAATAAAAAAAATTCTAAGCAGAGAAATGGTGTAAAGCTTCATAGGAGAGGGGAAAGAAAAAAAACACTGAGTTGTTCCAGAAGTAGGAGAGAAACAAGGATGTCACCTTTCTGCCTGCCAGTGTCCAAATCCTCCTCTAGGTGGCAGAACAACCCAACAGTATTTAAATTCCTATGTCCCTAAATAAAGACAAACTGTCACAAAACAGAGATGGACACATTTTTTTTTTAGCAATGTCTACACTGCTCTTCCAATGCCATGCAAAACCCGTAAAATTTACAATGCAAATAAAACCTAGGGAGACAACACTTATATACATTTAGTGCCTGATCAACCCAGCAGCGGCATTAGAAAGCAACTGCTGGTGTCGAGTGGTGCTGAAAGTCAAACAGATGAACTGTTATTTTTTTAAGTTTGAGAGCCCTTTCACACAAAGCATGGGGGGACGTCTGCGTTAAAGCAGCTCATTACTATCATTTTAGAGGCGCTTTTCAGCCGTTAGTGGGCTCTTTTAACCCCCGCTAGTGGCTACCCAGTGCAGCCCAAAACACTTAAAGGGGTTGCAAAGGTAAAAAAAAAAAAAAAAAAAAAAAAAAAAAAATCCCTAAATAGCTTCCTTTACCGTAGTGCAGTCCTCCTTCACTTACCTCATCCTTCGATTTTGCTTTTAAATGTCCTTATTTGTTCTGAGAAATCCTCACTTCCTGTTCTTCTGTCTAACTACACACCATAATGTGAGGCTTTCTCCCTGGTGTGGAGAAAGCCTCTTGAGGGGGGAGGGGGCGAGCAGGAGGTCCAGGACACCCACTAACACACAGCTCTTTTCTCGATCTGCAATGTAGAGAGCATCCTGACTCAACTGTAGTCCAAGGGGGGGGGGGGCGAGCACGACACTCCAACACCTGGGAGAAAGCCTTGCATTACTGGTGTGTAGTTACAGACATAAGGACATTTAAAAGCAAAATGGAAGGATGAGGTAGGTGAAGGAGGACTGCACTAATGTAAAGGAAGCTATTTAGGGAAAAAACATGTTTTACCTTTACAACCCCTTTAAGTGTACATTTAATACCAGCGTTAATTCTTGTATTATCACCATTCTCTTAACACTCTCCAACACTTGCCGATTTTTACAAGTCTCCAAGGCTGTTTAATAAACTGTGTTGTCTCCAAGCGGTGATAAGCGGTGTTAGCACTGTGTCAGATTGAAAGGAATGTGGGGAGGGTACTACAGTAAAATCTTGGTTTGCGAGTATAATTCATTCCAGAAACATGCTTGTAATCCAAAGCACTTGTATATCAAAGCATTTTTTTTACAGGGTATAAAAGAGAAGAGAGGCGCCTCGAAGTGTAAAAAATAAGTTGCTAAATGTTATACCTTCATTAAATGTAACCATATTGCTACACTTAGAGGCTTCTCTTTTCACTTTTATACTCAGATGTGACATGACGCTACTCTTATATCAAGACATCACTTGTATATCAAGGCAAAATTAAAACATTTTGCTTGTCTTGCAAAACGCTCTCAAACCAAGGTTTTACTGTAGTTGCACAGCAGTCCTCCTGTGAGGGGAAACACATCATCCACAGTAAAGGATCCTAGATTATTTCTCAGAACCGTTTAAGACTAGTAGGGAAAAACCAGTGTTTTAGGCGGGTTTGTGAGAGTTTGAGTTTACAGGTAGAGCATGCTGCATTTTACCTGCACTGGACTTTACTGGAACGATGTAAAACACATCAAAAACGCACTGAAACACACCAAAAATGCACTGGAACACACTTTTCCTTGCCAAAGGTTAATAAAAAAAAAGGGTGTGGGAAAAAAAAAAAAAAAAAAAAAAGCACTGGACTGCATTAAAATGTACCAAAAAACACACTGGAGCGCATCAAAAATGCACATGCAAAAAAAAGCACCTGGAACGCATCCGGATTGCGTTTCTGTGGTGTGAACTGGCCCTGAAACGTGACTTTTTTCCCCCCCTTCAAAAAAGCCAAAAATTTAAAAACGGCTGTAAATGAAACGAGTCTAAGCGCGCGTTACCGCGTTTAGTGCTTGAAATGCCTTTAAACTCAGCTTCTGAACCCATTTTTTGCATTCCAAAAAAAGCCTCTAAACTCAACTGCCTAGAAACGACGTGTACATGTACTGATGAGATAAAAGGAGAGTTCAGGAGCAGTTGAAAAAATGCCCAACTGCTACTAAACATCCATTTACCAGCAGCGGTGTACATGAGGCCTAAGGCTCTGTTTACACCTGAGTGATCCAGATCGCAGGTGGAATCACCAAGATTCTGCCTGCAATTTTAAATCCGGGAGGCTTGTGCGATGCCATTATTTCTTAATCACACCATAATCATGCCGCGATTTTCCGCGATTGTCACTTGATAAACCACGCTGCAATCGCAGCAAATGACAATGCTCGTCACTTAAAAAGGAGCAGGAGCTCCTTATGAGCGACAGCCTATTGCGTTGTGATTTTCCGCAATTGCAGCACAATCAGACGACAATCGCAGGAAAGTCTCTTGGCGATTTGGGCGCCATTAGAAAGTAATGGCACTGCACAAGCGTCCCGTGATTTGGAATCATGGCCAGAATTGCGGCAATACCACCTGCGATCTGAAATGCTCAGGTGTGAACGGAGCTTAATTGATTGGGGGAAAAAACAGACAGGCTGGTTGTACAGACTCAATCTACCACTCAACTTCTGTGAAAGCAGAATGTCCATACATGGATTGAAAGTTCAGTCAGTCCCTGCTGAACCAGCCAAATTTCGATTCATATATGACTGGCATAAGAAAGGCGATCTCCTGCATTCGAAAATACTGTATGCATTGTGCGGTCATTGAGGTCTACTGCTCTCCTGTAGCTCAGCATAGATGTGCACTCAGCTCTACCATTATATATGCATGATATGCGAGTGGGGTTGATTTACTAAAACTGGAAAGAGCAAAATCTGGTGCAGCTGTGCACAGTAGCAAGTCAGCTTCTAACTTCAGCTTGTTCTGTTAAAGGGGTTGTAAAGGATTTTTTGTTCATAATAAGCATCCTTTACCTGCAGACATTCCTCTTTTTACTTCCTCATTGCTTGTTTTTGCTCAGAAGTTGCTCTATTTCTTCTCTGTTCTGTTAACTTCCTGCTTGTCCGATTTTACTGACCACCGTGAAGGGAGACTTACTGTGGTGGTCAGTAACATGCTCACCCCCTTCTGGGAACTACATCTGTGTGGCAGGACGCTCTCTACGTGTTAGAGGCTTCAAGGAGGTGTGAATTACTGGGCGTGCCTCAATTCATACTGGGAAATGTAGTTCTTACATGAACGAGCGATGCAAACCAGGAAGTGAATGAGAGAACAGAAACTAGAATGCCGGAGGTGATATAGAAGAAGGAATTTAATAGGTATTTACTCGTTTTTAACAGAATCATTACACTATTCTGTCTGTCTACCTTGCAGACATTTAAAAAAGGAAAAAAACATTTCCTTTAAGCTTTGACAAAACATGGAAGCGGATTGGTTCTCTCTCTATGCACATCTGTACCAGATTTTGCACTCTCCAGATTTAGTAAATCAACCCCATAGGGCTCTAGATCAGGGGTTTCAAACACAAATTACCTGAGGGCCACAAGACAAGTTTTCATATGCCATGGGGGGGCCGCATGCAAACTTTCAAACTTCAAAAACAACAGTACTGGTGTCAGCGAACACATTATTAACCCCCAGCACTGGTGTCAGCGAGCGCATTATTACCACCAGCACTGGTGTAAGTCAGGGTTTGACAAATTTGCTTGGAATCTAGGAGCCAGCTAAAAAAGTTAGGAGCCAGAAAACGTACCCCGTCCCAACGAGCTTGCGTGCAGAAGCGAACACATACGTGAGCAGCGCCCGCATATGTAAACGGTGTTTAAACCACACATGTGAGGTATCGCCGCGATTGGTAGAGCGAGAGCAATAATTCTAGCACTAGACCTCCTCTAACTTAAAACATGCAACCTGTAGATTTTTTTAAACGTCGCCTATGAAGATTTTAAAGGGTAAAAAAGTTTGTCGGCATTCCACAAGCGGACGCAATTTTGAAGCGTGACATGTTGGGTATGAATTTACTCGGCGTAACATTATCTTTCATAATATTAAAAAAAATGGGGATAACTTTACTGTTGTCTTATTTTTTAATTAAAAAAAGTGTATTTTTTTCCCAAAAAAGTGCGCTTGTAAGACCGCTGCGCAAATACGGCGTGACAGAAAGTATTGCAACGATCGCCATTTTATTCTCTAGGGTGTTAGGATAAAAAATATATATAATGTTTGGGGGTTCTAATTAGAGGGAAGAAGATGGCAGTGAAAATAATGTAAAATGACATTAGAATTGCTGTTTAACTTGTAATGCTTAACTTGTAATACCAACGGCCACCACCAGATGGCGCCAGCTCACAAAAAAAATTTTTTTTCCTCTTTGCTCCCCCCACTTCTGCCCTGCCTGCGGGCCATTTATAACTGGTCCGCGGGCCGCAAATGGCCCGCGGGCCGGTACTTTGAGACCACTGCTCTAGATGAACACATACCCTACAGTGTCCCTGAAGCACTGAAAGTTGTTCTACACTGAAAAAAGGCTCGGTGTTAAATCCAGGGTATTTAACACCAAGTTTACACTGTTTAAGACTCTTCTGAGCCAACATGGTTATTAAACAGTTACATTACTATACTAACACTGTAGTTATCACAGTGTGAACATCTTAAAGCGGTTGTAAACCGCATATAGAATTTTTATTTATTTTTTTACCTGCAAGGCAAAATGCATAATCAGCTAGTATGCACCGCATAATAGCCGATTATGAAATACTTACCTCAAAACGAGGTGAACAACACTTACCTGGTTCACGCCGAGCGAGATGTCATCTTGCTCCGGCGTGTCTTCCGGGTATCGCCGCTCCAGCGCTGTGATTGGCTGGAGCGGCGATGACGTCACGCGTGCGCGCGGGAGATTTAAAATCGGCAAGGTCCGGCGGCTGCCGGATCTTTCGCCGTGGATCCCCCCCTGCGCATGCGCCGCCCGCATTGCGAGGGGGAATATCTCCTAAACCGTATAGGTTTAGGAGATATTCTTTTTACCTACAGGTAAGCCTTGTTATAGGCTTACCTGTAGGTAAAAGTGAAACATTAAGGTTTACAACCGCTTTAAGGTGGAAAGAGGCGATATTTGGTTTAGGGCTGCAACTAACGATTATTTTCATAATCGATTAGTTGGCCGGTTATTGTTTAGATTAATCGATTAATCGGAGAATAGCATTTAAAAAAAGCATTTTTACATTGTTTTGGCCCAATTTGTTGTTGGGCAGATAACAAAACACAAATTGCCGCAAAAACACATTACATGCTTTTTTGCAGCTTCTCCATTGAAGTCTATTGAACCAAAAAAATAAATAAATAGCACCGTTTTGCGTTAAAAAGTCCTTGCCCTTTCCAAATACGCAGCAGCTGAAAAAAAAATCATGGATGTGAACGTGTTCCATAGGAAAACATGTAAATGAACTGTAGTGTGTTTCTGCAAAAAGCACCAAAAAACAGAGGTGTGAACACGGCCTGAGATTGGAGTAGGATGCCAGGATAGCGGCTTTAAGCCCCCTATTGATGCTTGGTGGCCCTTCTTTTCCCCCCCGAAAAAAGTATGAACAAAGAGTCCGAAGACCGAAAGTCCTTGGTTACTTCAAGATAATGTAACAAAGTCCTCCTCATTTTCAAATTGTGGAATTGGCTTTCCTTTTCACCCGAAGGTTTTGAGCAAAAGGTTGGTAGGATGATCTTCTGCAACCGATTGAGGGCCGACTCCACTTTTGGCAAGAAACCTGTATCAGTCTTTAGTACAATCCTATCCGTGTAAATGGATAAGAAGGGTTTTTTACTGACAGGGTGTGCAGCTCACTAATCCTCCTAGCTGATGTTATTGCCACTAGGAACAAAGTCTTAAGTGTAAGATTCTTCAGAGAAATGTCTTGTGGCGGTTCAAAAGGTTCCTTAGTGAGTGCCTGAAGAACCACTGATAAATACCAACTGGGAAAGGGCTTTGCAGGAGCTGGTCTGGATCTAGCAAGTGCCTTGAAAAATATTGAGACTAGAAGCTCTGAAGATATTGGTCTTTCCAGAAAAACTCCTAATGCGGCTATCTGCACTTTTAGGCTAGGTTCACACTGCTGTGAATTCAAAATCGCGGTAAAATCACGATTTTTACGGCTGCGTTTTTGCCGCTATTCGCGGCCGTGATTTCAGGGAATGCCAGTCTATAGAGCTCAATTTGCATACCACATGGATCAAACTTGCACAGGACCCATCTTATATTCGCAACGCATTGATGTCAATGGCACTATAGGAAAACAATGTTATTTTAATTACTTCAAATTCACAGCAGTTTGCAGCAGTGTAAACCTAGTCTAAGTGTACTGACTAACTAGCCTTTTTCTGCTTCTGAAGAAATTCCAAGATTGACACTAGATTTTTCATCACTCTATTTGACGAGTGATACCAGGAGTTGTAAACCTTCCAGTATTTAGCATAGATCTTTCTGGTAACAAACTTTCTACAGGAAAGCAAGGTAGTTGTTACCGTCTCAACAACTGCCTCTCAGATACCACGCCGTGAGACTTAGACTGGCCACCACCGGATGGAGTATCGAACCCTGCAGAAGCAGATCTTGGAGAGGCAGCTGCCAAGACAGTCTTGACCATGCCCTTTTTGGCCAAAATGGAGCAATTACAACTACTTCCACCTTCTCCTTCTGAATCTTCCTCAGTACCAACGAGATTAGTTAAAACGGAGGAAAGGCGTAACCCAGCTGGAAGTTCCAAGGCTGTATTAACGCATCTGTTCCCTGGGAACTGCCGTTTCTGTGAATGGAGAGAAAAAAAAAAACGGAAGTTGCATATTTTCTGCTGACGCAAATAGGTCTATTTGTGGTTGGCCCCATGCCTCGATCATTGTGAAGACTTCTGGATTTAAGGTCCATTCTGCTTCCTGAATCAGTCTTCTGCTTAGAAAATCTGCCACTATATTTAGAGTGCCCTCGAGGTGGACTGCTGATAAGGACAGTTTTGACTGAGCGTAGTTTTGACCCAGATGCGCCCCCCATCCCCATAGGCTGGCATCCGTCGTTGCCACTTTTTTCTATTGGAAACGACCATACCAGGTTTGTCTGACTTCACCACCAAAGGTTTGACCTTGGTGGGGATTTTCACCTTTGTCTAGAGATTTTGTCCTGTGATCCCATGCTTTCAGGAGGAAACTCTGAAGTAGGTCTGAAATGATGCCTTGCCCATTGCACAGCTGACATGGATGGGGTTAGGGTTCCTAGGGCTGACATTACTTTGCCTGACAACTGATTTGTCTGTAAGGAGGCTACGACCCTTTGAATCGGTCTTCTGGGAGAAAAAAATTCTCTGCTCCACTGAGCTGATCCGATACCCCAGAAATTGTGTTTCTTGGGTTGGGTTAAATTTAAATTTTGTAATATTTATGATGCAGCCCAAGGCCTCTAGATGAATGTGGGCTCTTCCGAGGTCCTCCAACAATTTTTCCCTGGAGGGGGCAAAGAAGAGCAGGTCATCTAGGTATGAAATTACCTTTACCCCTGCCAGCAAAGAGGAGCGAGAGCCTCTGCCATGACCTTTCTAAATATTCTCGAAGCCGAGGAAAGGCCGAATGGGAGGGCTTTGAATTGTAGGTGCATAACCTCTTTTCCCATGTTTACTGCCAATTTTAGAAACTTCTGAGATTCAGGATCTATGGGGATATGCAGATAGGCATCTCCAAGGTCGATAGATGCCATAAAGCACTTTTGTCAAAAAGGTTTTTGAACGTGAAGATCGAGTCCATACAGAATATTTTGTATAGGACTGATCTGTTCAGCGGCTTCAGGTTGAGAATTAATCTAAAACTTCCAGACGGCTTTTTACTTATGAATATATGGGAATAAAATCCCTGATAAAAGCTCCCCCTGTGGTACTCGAGTCAGAACCCCCTGGTTCATCAGATCCTTCAACAGGTTCTTCATTGCTAGGGATTTGACTACATCTCTTGGTAAATTTGGCAAAAGGTACCTCTCTTTTAGCATAGAGCAGGGGTGCACCAGTGGCCCCCAGTGGGGGCCCTCTGATGTGGCCCGCGACCTCCTGCTCTGGGCTGGCTTAGAATAGAATACTGTTACTAAAGGTCAGATTTTTACTAAAATCAGTTTGTATATATAGGCATATCTGTTCTGCAGTGGTTACTGTGCTGCTTTCAAACTGACCAGCAGATGCAGAGCAGTGCTGGCACGGGTTACCTGCACTGAGCTATAGACTTCTGTTATTACTTGTGAGTTTGGTGAGCTTTCTGAAAGTGCACCAAACCTGCAGAATATAATAGACGTCTATTGCAAAGTGCAGGAAAGCCAAAAGGTACACTGCGTTGGTAAACCGCAGCCCATCAGTGTGAAAGCAGCCTTGAGCCCCTTTCACATGCTCAGTCAGACCTAATTGGACTCTCCATTCACTTCTAAGGACTGGCAGATGTAAACCAACTTGTGCCTATCTCCAAACCGATCAAAAAAAAAAAAAAAAAAGTATAGTGGGCTGTGTACGCTCTACATATGCAGAGCAGACATGGACCTGCCATCCGCCCGCTCCGTTTATTGTGGCCTGCGACCGGTTACCAAGTCGGAAAGAAATAACCCAACAGGCACCCCTGGCATATACTGATTTTTAGTTATGCTTGCCCAATAAGGGAGAAAACTTTGAAGGTCTTCCCCCCCCACCTGCAACCAGTTGTCATTGTACTTTGCTGGTTGATGCAGGAGGATGGAACAAGACATTCCCCTCTGCCCTGAAAAACCTTTCTTCTTCTCTTGAGGCTTGCTTTGTTCTTGAGCCTTTTGGAGGACAAAAAAATAAAATAAATAAATAAACCTTTTGTCTGTCTGCTTTTTCTTTTTTACAGGAAAAGATTTCTTCTTGTCTGCAGTTCTGTCGAGAACCGCATCTAAAAATCAGGGCCAAACAATAAATCCCCTTGGAAGGGAACTCCGCACAGCTATTTTTTTTTTAGACACCGTTTTCCCCGGCTAGGTTTTCAACCACAGCGCTCTGAGTTAGTAAGGGCCGCAGACTTTGCCGTCATCCCGATAGGCTACAGCTGCTGACAGGGTTGAGAAAGAGTCCAGGATTTCCTGCTTTGGAGAATCAGCTACAATATGAGCTTTAATCTGGTTCAACCAATACTCCATATTTCTGGAGACGCAAGTAGTCGCCATTGCAGACTTAAGGTTGCCTATGATGGATTGCCAGGCCCTTTTTAATTGCCGATCCCTCCTCTTATCCATGGGGTCTTTCAGAATCCCCATGTCCTCAAATGCTAGATCTGTAGATCTTGAGACTTGAGAAAAGGCTGCATCGAGTTTAGGAACCTTATTCCAGGGAGCTGCTGGATCATCAACAAAAGGAAACCTTCTCTTGTGTGCTTTAGCAAAGAAAAGTTCATTTTCAGGATCAGTCCATTCTTTGATTGCCTCAGAAATTACTGCATGGACTGGAAAGGTACGCCTCTTAGGCTCACCTAGTCCTGCATACATCCTGTCATGTAAAGTTAACTTTATGCTCTTCCGCTAAGCCTAAAGTCGCATGAATAGCTTTTAGAAGGCATAAACTTGTTCCAAAGACAATTTATATTTTGAAGACATTCTCCAGCTCATCCTCCTCCTCACCAGATTCCTGAGAATGTGAGGGGGGGGGGGAGGGGGGAGGACCTTCCTGGTTCAGAAGACTCTTCTGCCTCCACTACAGGGACTAACAGTGAGTCTTGCGAGGTAGAGGTCTGTCTCACGGATGTTTGGTAAGTGAAGATTTAAAAGATTGAATGGTAGCATCCAATTATTTTTTTAAACAGATGTGATTACGGTAGGTCTCTGCAAGCGGAAGACGCTTCCTCCTTCACTAATGCGTCAATACATGTTGGACATAAAGCCTTTCCAGCCTTCAGGTAGCTTAGACTTGCATGAAGGACATTTCTTTTATTCCCTGGGTCAGAGCTCTTGGCCTGCCATAAGGGGGAAAAAAAACAAAAAAAAAAGAAGGACAAACCATCCATCTGAGTCAGCCTGAAAACCATTTAAGATGCTCACCACAGGTGCACAGCGAGAGATCCACTACACTCATTTGCCCAGACAGGCCCCCGCCACCAGGGGGGAAAATAACTCAACCCCCTCTAAGGGAAAAGAGAGCTAGAGAGACCCCATAGTAAATAAGTAGAACCTCAGTCTACTCCTTAACTGGGCCTTGCTGGTGCCTGTCCCACTCGCTGCAGATCCTGCATCCATGTTGAGGCAGCAGCGCTATGCTGGTGGCAAACGCCAGGTCCGGACTCCACTAGCGCCTCTGCACCAGACCAGAACCGGCTGAAAGCGCCACCTGACCTGTTCCTCCCTCAGCACTTTCTGCGGAAATGGCGTCATTGCCTCGTGCCCGCTCGTGGTCCCCTTCCGGTTACCTCACTTCCTGGGGAAAGCAGCCTGACTGACCTTCCTAAGACGGTGGTGTTTGGCGGCCCGGACAGAAAAAACATGTCCGCGCCTCTCCCCTGCCGAAGGGGAGCATCCCGGAGCAGTCACAGCTCCTCTGAGCACAGATGAGGGAGAAGGAGCCCATCTACAAGGCACTCCCTAGCCCATGGAAATGGGAGGAATCAGACTGAGGTAGGCAAAAAAAATTAAAAATAAACAGGTGGAGTAGGGAGATCTGGCCTCTCAGGACAGCACCTAGAGAGCTCCTAACCCTCACGTGTTTCTGCTGGAGGAAACGCAAAAAGTGATAAGTGTTTCCTGTCAAGTGGGTGAACCACGCTCAAGGTGCTGTCCTGAAAGACGATAAGAAAAAGCATTGATTAAAAAAATTGTATTTTGTTTTTGCTCTGCCTCAATATCTACTCACTTTGGAAATGTGCTCAAATAGTTGACAAAACTTTTACCCTGGGTTCACACTAGTGCGATGCAGGAACCAGGGCAATTCCAGCGTCGGTTCCAGTTTTGCTCCTCTCCCACAGGCAGTTCACACTGCCTTGTGCAAACTGCTGCAGGTCTCATTAAGTTAATGACACTCCCAGTTAAGTTCACAGATTGCAGTGCGAACAGGAATCAGATCACATAGGTGAGAACCCCCATGCGATCCGATTCTAGTGCAGGGAAAAACAAGTCCCTGCACTATTGTCTGTGCAAATCCAATGCGAGTTCAGCCATACAACTGTATGACTGAACTTGCATTGCTCAGAGATTGCATGTTATCGGCACCTGCGGTGCGGGTGCCAATCACATGCGATCTCTGAGATTGTGCTAGCGTGAACCCAGGCTTAAACCCAAAAGAGGAATAATGCAGCATATTTAACTTGATGAAAAGAAGGTAGAGGAAAGTTTGGCATGAACGGCTGAAATATGGGTTTAATAATAGTTAGAACATTTGGTGGTATATAAAAGTCAAATGCATACTGACATGAGGCAACAGCAATTTATTTTTTCCCCCCTATGAATTTAACTTGATGGCAAAATTTACCACTGCACAGCACGCAACATTTAGGAGTAACAGCGCAGTGGTCCTTCGTTGACATTGTACATTAAAAAATAAATAAAAATGTATAGATATGTAGAGATACATTGATATTTAGTTAGTACACATGCAAAATTGTGACTATAGCATGAACCATACAGCTATAAAAGTGAAGCTTATTTATGAATTAGGCCTCGTACACACGTCCGAGAATCTCGTCAGGAAAAACCTGACATTTTCCCCGACGAGATTCTTGGCAAGAAACTCTGGCCAGCTGCCAGTCAGTTTATCCGAGTGGATCCTTGAGTCTGGATTCCTTCAGAGCCTGGATTGGCTCTGTGTCGCATCAGCTGAATTCTAGGTCTTGGAGTAGAGAAGGGCACTTCTGACCAGGGCTGTGGAGTCGGTAGATAAATGTTCCGACTCCTCAGTTTTATGTACTTCCGACTCCGACTCCTCGACTCCGACTCCTCTGTATTAATATGCGAATGTATTTTATACATTCCTTGAGGGAAAGAAACGCAACCTACCACAGGACTACTGGCTGGGAAGCCAACAGTCTACTGTATTGCACAGTTTAATCAAAAGACAAACACAATGAAAACAAAGTTTTTTTATTCTAAAACATGATTTTCCTATGAGAATCCCATAGTCATGTTTAAAGTTTAGGCTAACAATCGGAGTTTACAAGTTTTTATAGCCTTAGCTAAAGGACAGCAGTTTTTCCAATGGTTTACAGCTTCAGTCTTGAACTATTGGCCCTCCATTCCCTTCACTTATACAAGTGTCTCTAGTCCTGCAAAAAACATATTTATTTAATCCCTTATCAGTGAGAGGCTAGGTTACCCATGGGCGCTGCGTTCCCTGTAAAAGCAGAACACAACACTATGGAAAGTATAAGTATTGCAGCTCCTAATTGTGCGTTGCGTGCCATATAGCGAAGCACATGAAAAGCATGCTTCTTCACGGTCACTTAACGTGTTCGTTTTGCGGTTACGTGAGGCACTGCATGCATTGGTCTTTATTCTTACAGTAGAGAAGTCATTAATTATAACTTTTTGTGAATTGGGACATTTAAACTTGCTTTTTTTTTTTTTTTTTATTCCAATCTAAATTTAGTAGGAGTCGGAGTCGGTGCATTGTTTGCCGACTCCGACTCCAGGTACCCAAAATTTCCCCCAACTCCGACTCCTCGACTCCACAGCCCTGCTTCTGACACAGAAAAAAAAAAAAAAAAAAGTATGAAAAAAAAAAAAAACACAGCTTTGGCCCTACTAATCTTTTAGGCTCCTTGCATACTAGCCGACAATAAAGTTGTGCGATATTCAGTGTAACTTTGGAGTCTGACATTGATATGACTGACAATTTTACACTCTCTGGCATTGAAGTCATATCAAAGTTGCAGCGATTTCAGTAGCGTCTATTACAACAGCTTTAATAGAGATAAACTGCATTTCACATGTTCTGCAACCTGGGGTCTCAAGTTTGATCCCAAGTCACAAAAGTGTGAAAGGAACCTTAAACTAGTGTTATTGCAGATAAGAGCATGTCACTCTAAAATGTATTTTGTCTATACCTGCATGAAAAATGAAGTTGCAATAGAAAGCATGCCAAATTTTATAATAAAAATGTAAATAGTTTCTTTAACATTTTTTTTGAAAATTAGTCACTGAACAAAAAAAAAAAATGAATTTGAATGAAAAAAGTTTAAAGCTAAAGGTTAAACAATTCCAGGGGTAAGAAGATTTGAGGATTAGGGTTAGATTGTTACTAAACCCAGGACCTTGCATTCACTATATCTGTTCCCCCAAAGAACATGAAAATTCAATAGTTTTAGTAAATGTAAAATGCTAACTACCCTTTCTCATCAGCAGTTAGAGTAGTCCTGTGACTTTTACGAGTGCCTGGTTAAAGCTTGTCAGATGTTTTCATTCTGCTCTAGCTGTCCTACGAGGATACAGGACCCCTGACCCTCAGTGTTCACAGTGCCGATTGGCCCTGTGACGATTACATGAACTTTCCCAAGATAAAAGCAAAAACGAAAAAAAAAAAAAAAACACAATTCTGTCAATACACACCAAACTGAGCATGTGCACCCCTCTGTACTATCCAGAGATGAATTGGGGACACTGGAAGGTGAGGATCAGAGGGGACAGAATCAAACAGCCTTTTCAAACAATGCAGAGGATTAACCCCTTAGGTTCCAGATTATAACTAGCATGCTTTACTGCAAATACAGACTGATTTTACTGTTGTGGGTTTAGTAACACTTTAATATACACAATTTGTTTAATTAAAAGGCAACTTTTGTTGTTTTACTTGAAAGCTTGCTGAGGGCATATGCACAGCAAAGACAACTCCTTAAAGGCTTGTTCATACAAGCAAAAGCAGGTTTTCCTACACAGCATGGAAATTCACAGTTATCAACTTGTAATGGTATCCCTATGCATCCATCAAATGCAGGCGTTTGCGGTCCCAAAACACATAGCTTTGCAGTACCATGTGGTTTGGTACATTTTAAAAATCATGTCTGTAGTGTTTTTTTTCTGTGCTCAGCAGCCTATTGAAATGAATAAGCTGCCCTAAGCACACAGTATCATAACAGGCGAACATGCAAACAGGCAACCAGCCCCTAACCCGATATGAAGCAATTACAATGTAACAAAATGTTGCTAGATAGCCATTTCTTTTAAAAATGCAGGCCTTGTTTTTAAAAGCTAAAGCCATGATACACAAAAAATAAATACATAAATATCCCTACAGAAATTTCACAAAAGGAACTGAAGGGGAGGAAGAGAAGCAGGGCAGTGATGTATTTACATTTTTATGCTTGGGCACTCATCATACAACCTACATTCACAACTCTTTAATAGCAGTTCAGCAAGGCTCCCGAGCCAAGCCCCGATGCGTTTTAAATTTCTTTGTATACGCCACAACCTGAACAGAACACTCTTCAGAAAAATGTGTACAAGACGAGATGTAAAAACCCATGTGTTTTATAATCACAGCGATTTAACATTGATTTTACATTTAACATTATTCAGCTTTTTGTTAAAGTGGTTCTCAAGGCAGGTTTTTTACCTTGATACACCCTATAAGGTGTGGGGAACAAAAACACAACAACACACACTTTCTGTGATCAGTTCCACCCCCCCCATACTTAGCTGAGACCAATCTCGATGCAGCAATGATCACAAGAGCAGTGCCTAGCTTGGCTCTCCCCCTCATTGCTCCTGCCAATCACATCCAGTGAGGAGAGAAATGGGAGTGGACCCTGAGGAAGCTCTTTGTGTCAATGGACAGAGCCTGCTCAAGAGTGAGAATTGATTAGGGCCAGCATAGCCAATGGCTTGCTATGGAAGCTCTCAAAAGGAGGAAAGGGACCCAGGAGTGCCAGCGGGGGACCTGAGGATCAGGACTGCTCTGTGAAAAACCGTTGCACAGAGCAAGTATGTAGCTTTTTTTTTATTATTATTATAACAAACACAATTTGAACGTTTACAATCACTTTAAAGCATAACTAAGCCAAAGAACAAACTGATATTGTTTCCTTAATTTTCACCAGTGATCCTGCCAGTAACACTTCTCATCTAAGAGCTCCTATTCACTGGACTTTATCTGTGGAAGAGCAAGAGTTGTCACCCTAGGCTGTGCTCATGATTTGGACTACAAACACCTGCTCTCATCTTTACAACATGGGAGAGGGGTGTTCTGTAGACCACAAAGATTTAAAGAAGGCAGACACGTAATCTCAGAAAGGTAGAAAAAAGGGTATTTTTCTGAACATGCAGCTCCCACATATTTGTCCTTGGTACAGAAAAACTCTCCCCCTAAGTTGCACCAACTCAGAACAGTAATCAAAGTGGCGCGCATGAGGCAAGGGACAGAAAGTCACCCCCTCCAAAAACTCGGAAGAAAAGTCTGTAGTCATCCGTAGAAACACAGGGGACTGAAATTGTAAATATTTGTATAGGATTACTGAAAAATTATACAAAGGGAATGTTTAAGAAATAAAAAGGCCTTATTGCCAAAGTTCAAAACGCATTAATAGACCTCTCAATTAGGACTAAATCCATATAAGCAAAACGAGCCCTAGCATAAATTTTCAGATCCATTGCCTATGCTGGTAAAGGTTAGTCAGCAACATGCTCTCATCTCAAACAAATCTGATATTTTCTATTATCTGCTCAACAAGTGGTAGTAAACACTTCGTTATGAATGTCAAAGAAGCTGCTTATTTTACAACGCATAAAAGGTATCCAAAATTCCAAAAAAGACTAGCAGGTTCAATTAACTTGTCTAGTTACGTTGCATGCATGGTATCTTCTAAGGATGCAAAAAGATCAATATTCTATGTTCATACTTTAATATTTAAAATGTATAGTCCATCAGATACTAACTTGTATATACAGAAAGTAAACAGAATCAATTTCATGGAAAAAATAACCAGACATAAAAACATGCTTCACTAACACATAGATTTTGCACACTAACCAATAAAATGAAAAACAAAAACAATAGATCATGCAAAACGGACTTTCAGGCATTCAGGCCACCAAGGCAAACTAAAAACAAATATGGAGGTGTTGCACAAGACAGAGCATACAGTTAATAGTACAACAAGAAAGAAGAAAGGCACCTGGAGACATCTGACACTGGGCATGCTCTGCAGGCATCTCAGTGCGCACATGCTCTCTACCAGGTTGGAGCAGCCTAGCCACAAAGACCTTGGCACAGAACACTGCAGGGTGACAAAAAAGGAAGGAGAAAAAAGCAGTTAGATGCCACAAAATATTTCAAGCAGGCAACTTATGAGTATATTAAAATGTATTAAGAATGGACAAGCAAATCTGCATGCTTTCGTTTTGAACAGACTATGGTTTGTGAATATCCTCCTCTCTTTAGTATCAGTGAGTTATGACAAAGATCTGCAAGTTTAATGCAAGTACATCTCTCTAACTACACAAGCTGACACAAAGCACTGGGCTGTTTGTGAAAAGCAAATAAAATATATCCAGAATTATTAAACTCAGCTTTTGGATCTGGCCAATTTCGCGCCCGATAATGGCACTTATAAGCAAAACCAATAAATTCATTTTTACCCGTATGTCTAAAACAAGTTAATGTTTTGGGGGGCATAATATGCATGTAAAAATAAGGCACATCTTTTTTTTTTAAACATACTGAAAAGTATATCAATACTTGGATAGAGTGGCAAGTGATTAAACCACTGTCCGGTTTTTGCTTTACAGTACATTAGGTTTCGATCTCTGTCTGGGTCCATGGGGAGATTCACGCACTTCAATTATCCTGATCACCAATGTCACCAGAAATTAAAGCAAAGGGCAAGTCCAAACTTTTGGGAAAATCTTTTAATGTGGACACATGCTCCCATAAAATAAAAATAAAAAGGGGGGGGGGATTTCCTTCACATTACAACTGTATCACTTTATATCCTGTCGAGTGGTGCCAGTTCACACTACAGCAACATGAAAGGCGGCACGACTTTGCGAGGCAACTTCGAGGCGACTTTGCCATGGGCCAATCAAACAATCAGCTCTGTGGGAGGGAGGGGTTTACAGGAAGAGAAAATAGTTTGCAGGCAAAGTTGCTTCAGTTAAGACACTGATTGATATCAATGGGTACAAGTCGCCTAGAAGTTGCCTTGAAGTAGTACAGGAACCTTTTCTGAAGAACGAGTGACTTCAGTAGTGTGCATTAGGACGGTTCTTATTCACTTTTTTTTTTATGATTTCAGGGACATCTGTGCAGGTTTCTGCACAGGTGTCAATGTAAATCGCGGGCCAAAATCGCAAAAAGTAGTACATAAAACTACTTTTTTAAATCAGTGCAGCGCCGCAAATGCGGCGTCACACCGATTAGGACGGTGCCATTGCCGCCGATTTGAGATGCGATTTGACATTTCAAATCGTACTAGTGTTAACCAGACCATAAGGGCAGAAGGGAAAATAAATGTCCCCAATGAGAAACAAAAGGCAAAAAGTGATGGTGGTTTTAACCCACTCCTCCATCCAAAATGAAAACAAGGTTTTGGCTTTAGTGATACTTTCTAGACACCCGTTTCAATCACAAGTGGGGATTATTTTTATTTTTTTTTTTTTTTTTTTTTTTAAGAATAAGGGCTCTTTCACACTGGCGGTCCGTTCAGGTCCGCCTAAAAAACTGGCAGGCGGACCTGAACGGGCACTCCGTGCTCCACTATGGAGCCGCGGATGTCAGTGATGACATGCCAGCTAACATCCGACCCGCTCTGATCCGCCAAAGTGTGAAGGAGAAAAAACCTACTATTCCATCCGTCTGGCGGATCGGATGTCCATAGGGGAGAGCGGAGAAAAGACAGGGCGGTCCGTGCACAGTATGCGGGGACCGCCCTGTCATCCGCCGGCTCAGCGGGGATCAACGGAGCGATCCCCGCTGAGCAAGCGGAGGTTCACGAGGCGGATCATTACTGATCCGCCCCGTGTGAAAGGGGCCTAAAAGGGGACTGAAACAAACTGAAGACATCACCAAGGGCTCATCCACAGGGGCGCATCTGTGTGGAGAGCCACGTTTATGTACCGGGGGGAGTCACGGGTGGTCTATGTGACCAGCCTGTTAATGACATCTGTGCAGCATCAATGCACAGCTCAGAACACAATGGGGTTTATTAAAACTGGAGAGTGTAAAATCTGGTGCAGATCTGCATAGAAACCAAATTGGCTTCCAGGTTAAGGCTGGCCATACACTATACAATTTTCCTGAACAATTTTTCATTATAGTTACCAAATCCATATACTATAAGGTCATAGAGCTGCATGATTAATCGTAATAAAATCGCAATCTCGGGTCTCCAGGACGGATGGACCCACAATTTTCCTGCGTTTTGGGTGCGCTGTATACATCGCTCCCAAACCTCCCCAAAGATGCTGCTTGCAGGACTTTTTAGAAGGTCCCGCAAACGCACCGCCCCAGTGGGAAAGCACCCATTGCAAAAAATGGGAGGCAGTTTTCAGGCGCTTTACAAATGCCATTTCTAGCCTTGTGCGAAAGGGGTCTTAAAGCGAACCTTGTATTTCAGTTTCACCCAGGTAAACCAAAGTTTGTTGTAAAATAAAGTCTCAAATTGGGGATTTGTTGCTGTACTTTGAGAATCAATGTCTCATCCTAAATTAGGGCTTGACAAATTTGCTTGAAATCTAGGAGCCAGCTAAAAAAGTTAGGAGCCAGGAACGCGACCCGTCCCGCCAAACTCACACACAGAAGCGAACGCATACATGAGTAGTGCCCGCATATGAAAGCGGTGTTCAAACCACACATGAGGTATCACCGCGATTGGTAGAGAGAGCAATAATTCTAGCCCTACACCAGGGGTGCCCAACCTTTTGAAGAGCGGCGGCCACTTAAGCGACTTGGTAAACGTTGTGGGCCACAATGAGCGGAGTGGGTGGATGCCATGTCCGTGTTTGCTCTGCATATGCAGAGCGGACACAGGGACAGGCCACTATACTTTTTAGCGGATCATATTGGAGGTAGGATACAAGTCGGTTTATGTCTGCCACTACTTAGAAGTGAATGGAGGGTCCAATTGGTCAGACTGTCGGACTGACCGTGTGAAAGGGGCCCAAGGCTGTTTTCACACTGATGCGCTTTGGTTTACCCGCACCACGGTGCAATGCAGTGTACCTTTTTTCCTGCACTTTGCAATCGACTTTACTAATATATTCTGCAGGTTTGGTGCACTTTCAGAAAGCTCATCAAATTTGCAGGTATTGACAGAAGTCTATGGCTCAGTACAGGCAACCCGCAGGTAAACCGCTCTGCACCTG
This sequence comes from Rana temporaria, assembly GCF_905171775.1. Classification (NCBI taxonomy): domain Eukaryota; kingdom Metazoa; phylum Chordata; class Amphibia; order Anura; family Ranidae; genus Rana; species Rana temporaria. The sequence continues at coordinate 282,305,896 of NC_053491.1, read as the reverse complement.
CGGATCAGTTTTAAAGCAGTTTTAGTAATAAATTGACCTTTAATAACAGTATTCTATTCCAGAGCAGGCGGTCATGGGCCACATCAGAGGGCTCCACGGGCCACATCAGAGTGCTCCACGGGCCACATGTGGCCCCCAGGCCACTGGTTGGGCACCCCTGCCTTAGACCTTCTCTAACTCAAAACATGCAACCTGTAGAATTTTTTAAACGTCGCCTATGGAGATTTCAAAGGGTAAAAGTTTGTCGCGTGACATGTTGGGTATCAATTTACTTGGTGTAACATCTTTCACAATATTTAAAAAAAAAAAAAAAAAAAAAAAAATTGGGTCAACTTTACTGTGTCTTAAAAAAAAATGTATTGTTTCCCCCAAAAAAGTGTGTTTGTAAGACCGCTGCACAAATTCGGTGTGACAAAGTATTGCAACTACCGCCATTTTATTCTCTAGGGTGTTGGAATAAAAAATATATATAATGTTTGGGGATTCTAATTAGAGAGAAGGAGATTGCAGTGAAGACAGACAGGGGAAGCTCCATTAGCATTGCTGGTTGTTATGTCATAGTAACGGCCACCACAAGATGGTGCCAGAACACAGAAGGAAGCATAGGCCTGAAGAAGGCCGCGGCCTCAATTACCGGCTAACACGATCGCGCAATGGGGGCGCACGGAGACACAGGATACAGTGTGAATCCATATAGCAATTTATTATAAAAAGGTTAAAATCGCACTTATAGAAAATTAGATAAAAATTTGCTTTGTGAAAATATAGCCGGCCGGCTAGCACAACCCGTTCACCCTGGGACACAGTATGCGGTTATGGACATCAGCACGCCGCTACCCTACGCCGTTTCGTCTTAGAAGACTTCGTCCTGGGGCAGGGGCAGTGTGATTGAAAGGTGGAGGTGTCTTGTCTATCTGTGCACTATTCTGAGGTTTTCTCGTATTGATGTCACTATCCACTTGAAAGAGAACGATAATTTACTGCTATCAAACATCATCAGATGCACTTTTCTTGTGTTTTGCAACAATACTTATTTTTCACTTTATTTATTTTTTGTTTAAGTACAACCATCGGGATTTTTTCACTTCACCTATTGGACAAATCATTTTGTTCCATGCAAATTCATTTATCTGTACCATTTCACTATGCGTCATAGATTTTTGTATGTTTATATTAGTTGCGCAGCTTGCTTTCCATTGTACTAGTTTTTTGTGATGTATCTCACTTTTTAAGCTGCTAGCATTTTGATTGTATTTTAATTTTTGGTTCATATATTAGACAGCGCAGTATCACCACATTTTCCACTAGACAGATCAAGCACGCTTGACACATTTTTGGGACCAGTGACTTCTGGGACCTGCGAGTGTCCCAGAAGACAAGCTGGCCAGTCACAAAGCACTGCGTGACTCACAAATGCACAGCAGGAAACCGGCTGTGAAGCCGCAAGGCGCCACTGCCGGCTTCCCTTTGTTACAATGGCATCGGCTGTACCCGATCAGCTCCGGGGGGGGATGGGCGACATGGCAGGCTCCCTGGACAGACAAGTGTCTTTATTAAAAGTCAGCAGCTACAGTGTTTTTAGCTGCTGACTATAAATAAAAAAAAAGGTTTGTGGCTGGAACTCCGCTCCAAAGCCAGATTTTGCCAGGATTCTGGCTAAAATGAGAATCGTAATATTTTGGCGAAGAATGAAGATCACAATTCTCGCAGTGCAACATGTTTCACATTATACAAAAAAAATTGGGCCAAATTTAACATTCAGTGTTTTTTTTTTTAAATGCATTGAAGTGCATTTTTTCCTCAAAAAAGTAACATTAAATATTGCAGCAACTGCCATTTTTTCTCTAGGGGTCCTAGCTAAAAAAAAAAAAAAAAAATATACATGTTTGGAGATTCTAAATGTATAACAATATATACTGACTTTAAAGATTTACTGATTTTTTTTTTTTTTTAAATAAGAATTATTATACTTACCTCCACTGTGCAGCTCGATTTGCACTGAGTGGCCCCGAACCTGGTATTCTGGGGTCCCTCGGCGGCTGTCTCGGCCACCCCCCGCACGGACTCAAGACCTTCATGCGAGCTTGCATGGTGTTGAGTTCTTGCAGGTGCGCTCCTGTGATACAGCCGACAGCCATAGCCACCGACTATCACTCGGCCACGCCACCCAGCACGCCGCGTCATTGGATGCGATTGACAGCAGCGCGAGCCAATGGCTGCGCTGCTTTCAATCAACCAATGAATGAGCCGGGAAGAAAAGCCTGCATTGTTCACGGCGCGGGACTTTCGAGGCGTCAGGTAAGTAAGGGGAGGGGGTTGGGGGTTTGAATCAAGATAATGTTTTTTTAGGAATTGTGCTGCTCTTCAGGACAGTAGGTCTATCTTGTAGGTGTTTGGACTTGACCAGGTGGCATCTTTGCAAATCTACTTTATGTGCTTAATGGTTAAAAAGTTTTTTTTTTTTTTTTATGCATTTGAAAGACCACTGCGCAAATACAGTGTGACATAAAATATTGCAACAACTGCCATTTTATTCCCTAGGATCTCTGCTACAAAAATAAAAAATGTTTGTGAGGTTGCACCAATATGCATCGTACAGATACCGAATATTTGGAGTACTTGCACTCCTGCAAATGCTCCCGATGCCTAGTCTGATACCTGGACACTCGGGGATGATCGGTGTGGCAGCATGGGAAGTTATAATCACTGATCTCCCTGTATGGCTTTCAATAAAGCAGCCGACAGCAGCTTCTCCTGCTCTCGCCTTCAGCTGCTTTATTGAAAGCCACACAGGGAGATCAGGGATTATAACTTGCCACACCAATCATCCCTGTATCCTTCCTCTTCCTGTGCTTCTCCCTCACTGACTCAATCCATTTATAACCGAGCATTGTAAACTGCATTTACGATGCTTCATTTTATGAATGGAGAGAGGAGCCGCTGTCTCCCGTCCGTGTTCAGTGCAGTTGAGGCTGCTAAGAAAGGGACTGGGGAATCTATCCTCAGTCCCTTTCCATGTCTCAAAGGGGAGATATCAGGGGTCTGTTTAGACCCCTGACATCTCAAAGCCCCCCTACCCCCCAACAGGGTTAACAAAAAAAAAAAAAAAACACCGACACTGTCCGTCCACTGTGTTGGTACAGAGATTTGGGCAGGCGAGCCACCTTACCCGCAGTACATCTGCTGCGTGTAATCTATCTGGTTAAAATGTGAAAAATTAATCCATTCCAAGTACTTTGAGCACAGACTGATGTATTTATGGACCAGTTTGATAGAGAATATATACACAAACATATACATACATACATACATACATACATACATACATACAGTGGGGATCGAAAGTTTGGGCACCCCAGGTAAAAATGTGTATTAATGTGCATAACAAAGCCAAGGAAAGTTGGAAAAATCTCCAAAAGGCATCAAATTACAGATTAGACATTCTTATAATATGTCAAAAAAAGTTAGATTTTATTTCCATCATTTACACTTTAAAAATTACAGAAAACAAAAAAATGGCGTCTGCAAAAGTTTGGGCACCCTGCAGAATTTATAGCATGCACTGCCCCCTTTGCAAAGCTGAGACCTGCCAGTGTCGTGGATTGTTCTCAATCATCGTCTGGGAAGACCAGGTGATGTCAATCTCAAAGGTTTTAAATGCCCAGACTCATCTGACCTTGCCCCAACAATCAGCACCAATGGTTCTTCTAAGCCAGACCTGGGCAAACTACGGCCCGCGGGCCGTATACGGCCCGCCGGACATTTTAATCCGGCCCCCACCGCCGAAATCGCCGCCGCTGCCACGTTAATCACTGCGGCGGGGAACATTACAGACAGCGTTCGTTTGAACAGCTGTTTTCCCCGCCGCGCATAGACACTCCCCCTTGGACGGATCTGTCCAATCGCGAGCAAGGGGGAGTCACATAGACACTCCCCCTTGCTCGCGATTGGACAGATCCGTCCAAGGGGGAGTGTCTATGCGCAGCGGGGAAAACAGCTGTTCAAACGAACGCTGTCTGTAATGTTCCCTGCCGTGGTGATAACAGTAGGCAGCATGCCTGGAATCGGCAAGGTGTCTGCACACAGACAGTGAGATTCCTGAGCAGTCCTTGCAGGCACGGTGGGGAGGAGAGGGGGGCACCAGATGCGAGCTGCACTATGCTCAGAACACTCAGGAGAAGCTCTTCAGCATCTTATCTTGCCCAGCTGTCACACTACCCCGTGTTCTGAACTCTTATACAGCCCACACACTGAACTGAGTGCCTCATTCTCTGTAGCTGCAGCCGTACCAAACAGGAGAAGGACGATCCCCCCAGGTTTGGCTGCTGTCCAAGTAAGAGTGATCAGTCAGAGCAGCAGTGAGGGTGGGCGGAGCAAGAAGATAACGTTCTCTCAGCAGCCCCTGTCCAGCCCAGCAGTCACCAGAACTCACCCCAGGCCAGCTAAGAAGTTCCTGAATCAAGCCTTGGAAGCTGCCAGGTGAAATGCCAACTTATATTTGTAGAACAAGTTAGGTTAGTGTCAGCTTGTTTCTGTGCCATGGTCTGTCTGTAATCAGTGTTTGCAGATTACTGTTTAATTATCAGTATCCAGCAACTCTGATAAGACCCCAGACCAGGACAATTCTACTACTTCCCAGGCTCATTACAAATCTGTAATGGACATTTTTAAGGCTAGATGTTTTGATTGCAAAGGAGGTGAGCATCTGCAAAAATTCATGTCTGACCAAGCATGTGATCAGTTACAAATTATTTAAGGTCAGTTACAAATGTCTAAAAATCTCTCTTGCTCAGTATAAATCATTTTGGGCATTCTGTATGTAGCTGTTAATTTTTTACAAGAAATCTGTATTTTAGGCTAACTGAAGACACTCAAAATTTAGCACAGTTTGGCATCTTCACCCTGGTCACCAGATAACCTTGTCCCGGCACTGGCAGCATTGCAAGGTCAGTGTCACTGGGCACAATAGGAGACAGTAGCATTTGTATGGCCACAAAGAGTTATATGGACAGAATATCATCTTTATGCCATTGTGCCCATATAACTGCTATTGTGCCTAATATAGATGATGTTGCACCCATATAGAGGCACACCAGAATCTATATGGGCACTAAAGCAGCTATATGGGCATAACAGCATAAAGATGCTTTTGTGTCCATATAGATTTTAAAATCTCCACTGGCTTGAGCCAATGCTGCACCATGCAGGTGTAGTTTTTTTTGTAATGGATTGATTGATTAATTGCATGTTTATTTATACCTTTACTTGCTGTGGTCGCTCGCAGCATATTTTTCATGGTTCTGCATGTGGCTCAGATCGCTACAGCAAATCCAGGTACACTCTCTCCCCAAAAAGTGCCAAATGTGGCAGAGGAAGGGAGGAGGGTGCAAACAAGTGGAGCTTCCCCTTTTGGGTCGAGCTCTGCTTTAAAACTGCCACAAGCCACCAATAAGGAGGGTAGATTGAAAGTAGAATTCCAGCTTACGCTAGCCTTAAAAACTTCCCCCGCCCCCTTACCCCTAACACCTATGCGGACTAACCTATTTTCAGACTGTTCCAATCTGGTCATGTTATCTCACCTGTGTGATCCAGCAGCGTATGCAGGGGAGAGGAGCGAGCACCAATAACAACTGTGACATGGGAATCGATGGGTGACATCTGCTCATCAGGCTTTATCAGCCATCGCCAAGCACTTTCTCCCATGTAGCCGCTGTTGACTGACAAAGGTAAGATCACACGACCAGACCTTAAAATGTTGCCCCCCTCTGAAAAAAGTTCTGCAGACGCCCATGGTAGGCAGGGCAGCCACTTGTGCAGCCACTTGTGCCAACACACGCAGCCACTGTGCCACCATAAATTGTCGCCACTGTGCCCATCACACGCAGCCACTGTGCCAATCACACGCAGCCACTGTGCCCATCAAACGCAGCCACTGTGCCAATCACACGCAGCCACTGTGCAATCAATTGTTGCCACTGTTCCAAAATGCAGCCACTGTGCCAATCACACGCAGCCACTGTGCAATCAATTGTTGCCACTGTTCCCAAACGCAGCCACTGTGCCAATCACACGCAGCCACTGTGCCAATCACACGCAGCCACTGTGCCCATCACACGCAGCCACTGTGCAATCAATTGTCGCCACTGTTCCCAAACGCAGCCACTGTGCCAATCACACGCAGCCACTGTGCCAATCACACGCAGCCACTGTGCCAATCACACGCAGCCACTGTGCCAATCACACGCAGCCACTGTGCCAATCACACGCAGCCACTGTGCCAATCACACGCAGCCACTGTGCCAATCACACGCAGCCACTGTGCCCATCACACGCAGCCACTGTGCCCATCACACGCAGCCACTGTGCCCATCAAACGCAGCCACTGTGCCAATCACACGCAGCCACTGTGCCAATCACACGCAGCCACTGTGCCAATCACACGCAGCCACTGTGCCCATCAAACGCAGCCACTGTGCCATCACATGCAGCCACTGTGCCAACACACGCAGTCACTGTGCCATCAATTGTTGCCACTGTGCCCATCACATGCAGCCACTGTGCCATCACACGCAGCCACTGTGCCATCACATGCAGCCACTGTTTAATCAATTGTTATTGATTAAACAGTGGCTGCCTGTCCCCAGCGTCTGTCCCCCTCCTGTGTCATGTCCCCAGCGTCTGTCCCCCTCCTGTGTCATGTCCCCAGCCTCTGTCCCCCTCCAGTGTCATGTCCCCAGCCTCTGTCCCCCTCCAGTGTCATGTCCCCAGCCTCTGTCCCCCTCCAGTGTCATGTCCCCAGCCTCTGTCCCCCTCCAGTGTCATGTCCCCAGCCTCTGTCCCCCTCCTGTGTCATGTCCCCAGCCTCTGTCCCCCTCCTGTGTCATGTCCCCAGCCTCTGTCCCCCTCCTGTGTCATGTCCCCAGCCTCTGTCCCCCCTCCTGTGTCATGTCCCCAGCCTCTGTCCCCCCTCCTGTGTCATGTCCCCAGCCTCTGTCCCCCCTCCTGTGTCATGTCCCCAGCCTCTGTCCCCCTCCTGTGTCTTGTCCCCAGCCTCTGTCCCCCTCCTGTGTCATGTCCCCAGCCTCTGTCCCCCTCCTGTGTCATGTCCCCAGCCTCTGTCCCCCTCCTGTGTCATGTCCCCAGCCTCTGCCCCCCTCCTGTGTCATGTCCCCAGCCTCTGTCCCCCTCCTGTGTCATGTCCCCAGCCTCTGTCCCCCTCCTGTGTCATGTCCCCAGCCTCTGCCCCCCTCCTGTGTCATGTCCCCAGCCTCTGTCCCCCTCCTGTGCCATGTCCCCAGCCTCTGTCCCCCTCCTGTGCCATGTCTATAACAAGTACTCGTACCAGTTGTCCAACAATGATATTTACTGCTTTTTATAAAGAAATACAATTGATTTTATGCAGTATTGAGTTTAGCCTTTTGGCCCGGCCCTCCAAAATATTTTTAGTTTCTCATGTGGCCCCATCGAAAAAATAATTGCCCACCCCTGTTCTAAGCAGTTGCCTAGAAAACTGAAACCAGTTGACGCTCACAAAGCCGGAGAAGGCTATAAGAAGATAGCAAAGCGTTTTCAGATGTCAATATCCTCTGTTCAGAAAGTAATTAAGAAATGGCAGTCATCAGGAACAGTGGAAGTTAAAGCAAGATCTGGAAGACCAACAAAAATATCAGACAGAACAGCTTGCAGGATTGTGAGAAAAGCAATTCAAAACCCACGTTTGACTGCATGATCCCTCCAGAAAGATCTGGCAGACACTGGAGTTGTGGTACACTATTCCACTATAAAGAGATACTTGTACAAATATGGTCTTCATGGAAGAGTCATCAGAAGAAAACCTCTTCTACGTCCTCACCACAAAAATCTGCGTTTGAACTTTGCAAATGAACATATAGACAAGCCTGATGCATTTTGGAAACAAGTTCTGTGGACCGATGAGGTTAAAATAGAACTTTTTGGCCGGAATGAGCAAAGGTAAAAAGGAGAATGAGCAAAGGTAAAAAGGAGAAGAAAGGGCACAGAATTTAATGAAAAGAACCTCTGTCCAACTGTTAAGCATGGGGGTGGATCACTCATGCTTTGGGGTTGTATTGCAGCCAGTGGCACAGGGAACATTTCACGAGTAGAAGGAAAAATGGATTCAATAAAATTTCAGCAAATTTTGGATGGTAACTTGATGCCATCTGTGAAAAAGCTGAAGTTTAAGAGAGGATGGCTTCTACAAATGGATAATGAGCCTAAACACACCTCAAAATCCATGGGGGATTACATCAAGAGGCGTAAACTGAAGGTTTTGCCATGGCCTTCACAATCTCCTGACCTCAACATAATTGAAAATCTATGGATAGACCTTAAAAGAGCAGTGTGTGACAGACAGCCCAGAAATCTCAAAGAACTGGAAGACTTTTGTAAGGAAGAATGGGCAAAGATACCTCAAACAAGAATTGAAAGACTCTTGGCTGGCAACAAAAAGCGTTTACAAGCTGTGATACTTGCCAAAGGGGGCAGTACAAGATATTAACTCTGCAGGGTGCCCAAACTTTTGCAGACACCATTTTTTTGTGTTCTGTAATTTTGAAAGTGTAAATGATGGAAATAAAATCTAACTTTTTTTGACATATTATAAGAATGTCTAATCTGTAATTTGATGCCTTTTGGAGATTTTTCCATCTTTCCTTGGCTTCGTTATGCACATTAATACAAATTTTTACCTGGGGTGCCCAAACTTTCGATCCCCACTGTACATATTATGGGAAAGTGCTACTCCCAGGACTTATTGAAGTACTGAACTAGGCGATGGAAGGGAAGTTGCCCACCTCAATGACTGAAGCCACAATAATAGTATTGCACAAGGAGGGGGAAGAGCCCACTAGAGGCTACATCATATAGATATATTTCCCTTCTCTGTGCAGACGCAAAAATTTTGGCTAAAATAATGGCTGGCAGGTTAAATAAAATAGTTGCGAGACTTATACACCAGGATCAAACTGGATTTATTCCCGGTAGATCAACAAGTAGGAACATTAGGAGGGTATTTCTTAATTTGCAAATACCAACAGAGAATAGTGGTACAAGAGCAGTAATGCCCCTAGGATGTGGTTAAAGCTTTCTATAGCTTGGAATGGGGGTATATCTGGCACGTTCTGGAAGCTTTTGGGTTTGGTTAGGTGGATTAAAATATTGTATAACAGCCCGAGTGCAATGACTATTCAGCAAGGGTACAGTTCGAGAGGGGCACAAGGCAGGGGTGCCCATTGTCACCCCTGCTCTTTGCCCTGGCAATGGAATGACTACAATAAGAACGGATACAAAAAATGGAGGGGTTCGTGAGACCGACTGGGGAGGAGAGAATCGTTCTGTATGCGGACGATGTTCTCCTCTTCCTCTGTGACACAGATCACTCTATTAAGCAGGCAATGACCATCTTTAGAGAATTTGGAAGAATCTCAGGATTGGTTATAAATTGGAAAAATCAGCATTAATGCTGGTGGACCCAATGAGGAGCCAGATCTTGGCAGATCCCACAGTTGGAGATAGTGGGGACAATGAAATACCTAGGAATAGACATATCAATAAATACATACGGAATATAGCTCCCCTCTTGATTAAATTTAAAAACAAAATTGAAATCTGGCGGCACCTCCCGTTGTCAGTTGCAGGGAGATGCAACTTGATTAAAATGCTGTGGATGCCACAATTATTGTACGTATTGCACAATGCGCCAATATGGATACATAAAACATGGTTCAGGAATATAGATAATCTGTTTAGAGAATTAATAAGAAAA